>NC_092413.1:134464270-134764513 GCF_040894005.1 Engystomops pustulosus | reverse complement strand
GGATCTCTCCAAAGATCTTTTTATACCTAGGCCTGTGACCAGGACAAGGGGCCTCCTCTGCGCCTGGAGGAGAGGCGATTTTACCATCAACATAGACAAAGGTTCTTTACTGTACGAGCAGTGAGACTATGGAACGCTCTGCCACAGGAGGTTGTTATGGCGGACTCTATGTACATGTTCAAGAGAGGCCTGGATGCCTTTCTGGAGAGAAAAATATCACGGGTTATGGGGATAAAGCATTTTATTAATTCTTAAAGGTTGGACTTGATGGACTTGCATCTTTTTCCAGCCTTATATACTATGATACTATGATCATGTTGTCCATGTAATGACCATACTAGTCAACATCAGCTTGAAAAGGGTTGGATTCTGTAAAGAATATACTCCTACCAAGCTACATATAGACAGGCTAATGAGGGTGAAAATTTCGGTGCCATTGCCACTTCGATAGTTTGAATATAGACACAATTGTTATACATAAAGTAGTTGATGGAAAGTAAAAATGTAATTACTGATAAGATGAAACCTTTTAATGAACCATGAAACACTTCATTCTGTAAATGGAGTGTTTGTTAATATAACATTCAATGGGTTTTAAGGCCAGATGAGGAATGCAAGTATAAAGTGATTCAATATTGCAACTCAGCCATGAATAATGATCTTGCCAATGTAGTTGGTCCACATATTCCAAGAAATGTTTGGTATCATGAAGTTAGCATCTGGTGACCAATGGTTGTAATAGGGAATTCACCCACTCCTCAAGTCTTTTATTAAGAGACCCTATTCCAGAAATAATTGGTCTCATCGGCAGAGGAAAACTATTTTTATGGAGCTTAGGGAGTGCGTGGAAAATTGGAACAACCAGGATATCTATATTTAAATATTCATATTCTTTTGTAGTTAAGATGCAAAGAGAAAAACCTTTATGTAACAGAGAGGATAATTTATCCTTAAATATTCTGTAGGATTGTTAGATAGTAGACAGTAAGTACTGTCTGATGAAAGCATATTTACATTTTGCTGGACATAAAGTGTAGGATCACTGTTCCTCATTTAGCCATGGCACGGATAGTTAATTCAGGTTTAATTTTTAAGTAGTAGATAGCTTTGTGTTCAGCAACAGACAGGTTATCACAAACATTTGGTTTAATACAAGTATGCAATTGGATCAAATCTCTCTTGATTAGTTCCTGAAATTTATCTAAGACCAGGCGTTAAGACTGGAGAGGGCAAGGTTTTAAAATCTGCAAGTTATTGGTGTTAATATTGCATCTGGCTCTAATTTACTTAAATACCCTATTTAACTGGTAGTCTGACTTTCCAGGTTTCAATGACTCTGAAAAAATGGTCTCTTGTTCCAAAATGACTGACACCCTCCAACAGCAGGTTGTCCAAATGAAGACTAAATGACTGACCCTATCAGCTATGAATCTGTAATTTCTAGAATATTGCATTGCTATAAGAGGCCTGAAGAATCTCTCATATAATTATACTGACTGTCACTAATTAAAAAAATGTCTCACTGGAAAATCAGCTTAATCAGGTAAAAAGCTGCCAAAAACCTGAGAACAGCAGTCTTAGAGGGGTTGGCCACTCAGTTACACAAGTTGACCATTTTTCTTTACTGCCTTGTACATAATTCCTGAATCAAGTGGTTCATCAGTGCTACTACTTACTTTTGTACCATGTGCAAACTCTCAATGATTCTTTCTTTACATCTTTGAGCTCTGCTGCATAGGAGGAGCTACAGCAGCAGAGTTATGACTCATCCTGCTCCTTCCCTGTCCCTGTCAGTAAGGAAGGACTGTAAGGAGAGAGAGGATGACAGCTCATGGATGACCTGGAGCAGAGACAGGAACAGCATTTGGGCAGCATACTGAGAACAGGGGAAGGTTGCAGCTTTCAAAGGAGGCAAATACACAGTTGTATATGCATGCAGAGACATGTCTAATAGAAGAGATTTCTTAAAAAGTGCAAACCCTTTTAAAGTTTCTTATGTAATAAACTTGCAACAAAATAAATTTTTGGTATCAAAACCACTTAAACTTTTGTCATTTAAAGCAAAACAAAAGGATCAGTCAGCTTTCGTTTAACACACATGCATTTATTTTTACATTGTGCTGTTAAGATTTTATATGTTTATTTTTGGAAGGTCTGTAATGCTACCAATATTGTAAAGCCTTTTATATTTACACAGTAGATCTATTGTGCTTGAGAGAGCTCAGAACACAGTATAAGAGAAGATTTTAAAAGAATCATGGCCAAGGTACAGAAAAGTAGTTTTAGACTTTAAGGCAAGACATCTGCTAGATCAAGGAAAGAATGTCACGAGTTCAAACAAATACGATAAAACAAATTACTGACCAGATAAGGCTGTAAAAAAGGAGTTGCACTATCTCATTGCTTAATTAGGGTTATGTCCTAAATTTGATTATATCTAATTTTATCATCCATCAGTAGATATTTGCTTTGCTAGTTTTGGTTCTGTTTTTACAACGCAGCTATGAAACGTCAACCGCCTTTTTGCTCTTTTAACAGCATAATCAAAGCAAATATAAATATGCTTGTCCTGAAAAAATTATTTGGTGAAGAGTACTTAGCATATTCCTGAAATGATCGCATGTTATACTTCTCTCCCAAACTACAGATTACATTAAAACATATCAATTTAGCCTCTATGTTTCGCCCCTTTTCTTGGCTGATACTCCCTGTCGTCAAAGTGGTCACAGAAATGCTCCAGTAGGTAGAAGTTACAGGAAGCACTGTGTTAACCGCAATAGCATATGGAAAAATAAAACATACCTACCTTCTTTCTCTCTTCAGCTTCTCTCTGCTCATGCCACATTCTACAATCCATTGCATCTACCTGTGAAAGGTCATCTCTGGTCATAGTCTGCACCAGGTCCAGGCACAGGTTTTAGGGCATTATGAACCCAGACAGTACCTGGTGTATATCTGAGCTGGCACCCATTTCACCAGATATTAAGGGGAACAACACGGAGCACCAGTGCTTGATAAATCTGCCCCTTGGTCTTTTCTTTACCATTGCTCTTCATAAGGAGTGTTGGGTATGGCTGTAAAAGTGGCCTAGATTGGTAAGTGGAGGGCATGCAGACCAAGACCAGCACAACAACTGCAAAGCTGAATAAGAAAAAACCTGGGAAATGAAAGTGATGTGGACATGTTCACAAAATGAGACAAAATAGTGTGAAATCAGCACTAGCACCCAAGATTCAATTCAACCCCTTAACCACTCATGACAGATTAGTACATTATTGCCATTTAATTGTGGCAAGCAATCAGTGCCAATCACAGGCAGCTCTGATTCCAGGAGTTAACCATTTAAATCCCACATTCAAACCAGATTTCTGCACTTAAAGAGGACCAGTCATCCCAAAAATGAGCCCCAACAAATGTGCCCCCATAATCCTCTCCCCAGCCGCTTTCTCCCAAGCCAGTTTTTAAAAAAATGTATTTGTGCTAAGTTGTAACCGATCCGACCTCTTATTAAATAAGAGGTCGGATTCTCGTATCTTGTGTCAGTGCACTCGGCCTTATTCATTAGGGGGCCGGCCGACACACCCCCAGCACGCCCTGTGTAAGCCTGGCGCTGTGAAGAAGAAAGTCTGCAGCGGTGCTGTATATAAAGAATATTCTTAATATACAGCGCGGCCAGGATATTCTTCATGGCTTCATTCTTCAAGGATTATGGGGGGCACATTTGTTGTGGCTCATTTTCGGGGTGACAGGTCCTCTTTAAATGGCAATGGCATTCAATCTTGAATGCAATTGTCCCAGAAAAATACATTTGTAGAGATTGAGGGCATCTAGAACGTATTTATTAAAACTGATTTTTTTTGTGTGTGTGTGTGTGTGTGTGTGTATGTGTGTGTACAAAGGAAAGCTAAAATACATTTTAGGCGCAGTTCATACCTGCATCTTGACTTTCCATTATACAGGAAAGTGCAATGTAAACTTAAAGCAATAGGTCAATTATTCTTCTGTTACCTACCATTCCCTATATACTTTAATGGGCCTTTTGTTACCTTCCATTAGTATATCCATGGTCGACTCCAGGTTTCAGTAGGCCCTTGGGTAAAAGAACCTCCGTTGGGATCCTTTGCTTTGAACCCATGTGGTGGCATTAAAAATTCAGAAACTAACTAAAATGTTCCCTAGTTTATCAATCCAAAACAGCCCTATCATGGTTATTTTACATACAGCCTCTTCACAGTTTAATTATATACAACCCCATCATGGTTTTATTATATACAACCCCATCATGGTTTTATTATATACAACCCCATCATGGTTTTATTATATACAACCTCCCTCACCTGGTGCTGCCAGGCTGTATTGGCACGACAGCAGCTCTGGGCCCTGGCACATGCCCGGGTATGCCTGGTGCTGGCGCCGGCCCTAAGTGTATCCGTTGTCCTTAATAACAGAATATGTAACAGAACTTGCTGAATTTAGGAGTGAACTTATTCTATCCTTTAAGTTTAAAGAGTCAGATTGTTAGATTATGTTCCTAACTATTGAATGCCTTAGATCCTTAAGCCCTTCCCATACAGTATAGTATGTACTTTTGGCTCAAAATTTACAATAAAACAAAATGACATATAACAATAAAAATAACTGTTTAAATTAAATGACTGATGATATTTTGAGAGAGAATTAAGAAAGACAAGCAAAAATCCTTTTATTAGGGTTTGTTTGACTATTTATGATTGCAATTTCATACCAGGGTTATACTTGCTCATTAATTTAGCTCCACTTTATGATTCATTAAACTTTATTATTGTTCTTTTAGAAGCATATTACAGTAAACACCTACATGTACTGCATGATTTGTTTTGAAAGTGTTTATATTGAAACCCATAACAGTTTGTGTTGACATTAAAAAAAAATTATATAAAATACAAATCATAATATATGGTCTACCCAGTGCATACGATTTTATTTATTAACTACTCTCTCATTGAGGTTGAAATGATTTAAGAAAAATGTCTATTTTAATAAAACACAATTTAAATGACAAAATCATGAATTATTTTTAATGGAAAAAGTTTATTTAGCTCTGAAAGCAAAAATATATTTAGCTGTCATAAAAGTAGGTTAAGCATCAATAGTGGCTTGAGATTTCAACATTAGATATTAAAATATGCAATATAAAAATTCTTTAATAAGAAAATAACTTAAAGTATGGCTAGCATGAGAACAAAAATTATATTTCTTTTCTCTGTCATGCAATATTTATATTTAGATAATGTACAAATCATCTTATAGTTAAGCTTTAAAAAATAGTTATAATTAATGCTGTCACTTACTGCCAAATGCTTATCTATCATATATGTAGTCATAGATTTAAATGTTGAAATTCTGGTTACATTTAGCCACAGATGGAGGCAGTTTATCAAACATTGACCTCTGAGTACTGTAAAATTATGTTACAAATACCTAGGATAGCCATATCTAAATAAAGCATGATAAACCAGGGACACTAACTCTTAGATCCCGGCACTGTAACTGTGGTAATCATTGTATATTTTTATCCATGGCCTCCTTCTTTCTAAAACCAACTTTAAAATGATGCTTAAGAGTCAGAAGGACTCTAGGGCAGTACCAGAGTCTATCCATGCTCTGGCTTCACGCTGTTACACGGTGCAAGAGCAAATCTTCCCTTCTACCCTGCTCCCTAGGCACTTCCCCCTTCCTCTGCAAGCTGTAATCTCACACAGTGGGAGGGGAGAAGTACTCTGTACAGTGTAAAAGCCTGTGAAGCTACAGCACAGAGGGGCCCTCAAAAGCCTTTTGGCTCATTAGAATAATTTAAAAGTTCATTTTATAAGGAAGGAGGACAAGGATAACACATATAAAAATATTACCACAGTCATGGTGCCGGGATCTATGGGCAAGTGCCCCAGCTTTATAATGCTTGATTTTCATGGTCATTTTCCATTAAGTTGTGTCTGCAAAAAATCTGTTTTGGGTACATTTTCTGTACTCATCACAATGAGTAAAATAGACAAAGCACCACATTATAAAATGTATTTAAAATATTAGACGATGATAAAAATTTATAAGAATTTGCACACCTTGCTTGACTTCTTTAACAATTTACTCAAACAAACATTTTATGTAAGAAAATGACAAAATGCGGTAAATACTTGTGGTATGAATATATTCTCTATTCTATTGAATTCATAACTGAATGAGGCTGGCTGTGGCTTTTAGATTTAAAGTCACTGAATTAGTTTATCATACATTAGATTATGTTCACCAAATCTTCCAATTATTTTGAGTAACAATCTTTCATTTAGACAGTTGATAGTGAGCAGCATGTAAAAGTGAATTATTTGCTCACGGTTTTTCCAGTAAATCTTTCCTTGCAACTGTAAAGATACCAGTATTTCTGATAGACCTGAAAACTAAAAGTTGATTATATTTAATTTATAGTTAAAGCAGTCAAATTTCATAAGACTTTCCAGGAAGAACATGAGAAATTCTTCTTCTGGTATTTTTGACCAATAACACAATCAGCAATATGAAATGTTTTCTAGTAGGTAAAAAGTTAAATGAATAGTAGTGAATCATTCATTAAATTGAATGGAGAAGTTTATTTATTTTACCAGCTGCTTCAGCCAAACAATCTAAAGAGTGTGCATCTTCTCTCTCCTATTCTTTCTGTAAATATGTAGTGAAATTATAGCAATTAATTACTGTAAAATTACATTTTTGATAGTAGCATCATACAGTATGTGGGATTTTTTGACAAATTAAAAAATAAAAGTAGTTTGAAAACATCATTGTAAAAAGAAGTTCCAAAAAGTAAATAATTTTATTTTAAAAATGACTGTACATGGCATATAGATCTGGATGTATTAGGACAAGACAGTTCATTGAATCAGTCCTCTCTATATATACATGCCAGAGATCATAAAGTAGCCAAAAAATCAGCTACATCAATTCTAGCTTTTTGACTCCTTAGACACCATGGTCAGTTATGATAATGACATCCAATATGTTGTCAGTGAAACGGGTAAAATGGACCTCCTTTCCCCATAATATGTTTGTTGGGTACTGGACAATCTAGAAAATGAGAGCCTCACAATGGCTCCAACTAAAATGTGTTGTTTTAAATGTTTACAATTCACAAGGTTACATTATTGCACATATTATTTCTAATATACTCTGACACATGAATACCAGATTCCATCAATCTACCTCTTCCCAATACCTATATTAGTATTTTACTAATCTCTAATAGACCAGTGCCAGAATGTTTCACCTAGTTGGAAGGGATGCATCATCCTATTCTTGCTCAGAAAAACTCATTTAACTCATTATTTATTCTTTGATATACTCTTTAAAGTGTAACCGTCATTCTGAGCAGAAAAAAAAACTAAAATACATAATTCTGCTCCAAGTGTCGCTGGGAATCATTCCTCAAAGTATTTTGCCTCTCGGTCCTCATTTAGTACCTCTTTTGTCCCATAGCAACCAGAGTTTCCAGCTCTCAAAAAAGCTACACAATCAGCAAGTCGGAGGGGCGGGACCTGCCTCCTGTCACCTCATCACAAGCGCCTGTTGCCGACCAATGACACCAGAGCTATCTATCTATCTATCTATCTATCTATCTATCTATCTATCTAATATCTCTCTATCTAATATCTCTCTATCTCATATCTCTCTATCTAATATCTCTCTATCTCATATCTATCTATCTAATATCTCTCTATCTCATATCTATCTATCTATCTACCTATCCCATATCTATCTATCTATCTACAAAAAAAAGGAAAATTAGCAGCACAGTCCTTAAGAGTAGAAGTTGATGGGTGCTATCCTCACTCTCACCAGTCAGAATGTAGTAGATATCCAAAAGGAGTGCTGCCTGTTTCATTTTTTGGATATCTATCTATCTATCTATCTATCTATCTATCTATCTATCTATCTCATATCTATATATCCCATATCTATCTATCTAATATCTATCTATCTATATATTTATCTATCTATCTAATATCTATTTATCTATCTATCTATCTATCTATCTATCTATCTATCTATCTATCTATCTATCTAATATCTATATATCTATCTCATATCTATATATCTATCTCATATCTATCAATCTATCTATCTATCTATCTATCTATCTATCTATCTATCTATCTATCTATCTATCTATCTATCTATCTGTCTATCTATCTAACACTCCAGCACAGCACATGATGGCACAGCTTGCAGACTTGGAGAGAGTCTCCTGCCATTTCCTGTGTGTGTGAGGTGATGGGGGAGGTGGGGGGGGGGCATGCAGTCTCTGTCTGTGTGGATTATGTGTTTATACAGGACAGGATACAGGTGTAGGGAAAGCTGAGGAGAGAGAAGATGAAGGTGCTTGGTTATTACATTAGTCAGGGCTTCTCCCTGCACATGACAGTGCTGGTGTAGTGGCACATGACTGCTGCAGCACTGAGCCATGAGGTAACAGCTGTTTGCAGGGGGATGGGGCGTGTCTCCTGTCCATAGTCTTCTTTATGAAGACGGAATGTCCATAGTAACAGCTATCTGTGCAGTCACTGCCATCTAGGGGAAGTCTGCAGAATACAAGAGGAAGGAGCAAGATTGCCCCTGGGAGCCTTTCTACTCCAATGGATGCCAGACTCAAAACTGACAGCCCACTGGAGACTGGGCCCTGCAGGAGTTTGTCAAAGCTGCCTGAGTGGGATGTCGGTCATCATTTTTTTTTACATTTACAAAAATATGGCTCACTCAGCCGTAAACTGTACAATAAATTCATAGAGGCAAGCAAGCATAATAGAGGACACAATAGTTATTATAATTTAGCCTGGGGCTAAAGCACAGTAAATTACCAACTTCAAGAGGTCCATTTGTTACTAGGGGTTGTCTGTAAGTCGGTTGTTCTGTGATCATTTAGTGACAGCAACTAGAGACCATGAGGGCCAGAGGCCTTTGTAAAACATTGTTCTGCATGTGTTAAAGGATACCTAGATCCCATGGTAGGGTTTAATGAATCATTTAATAAAGTGTTACAATTTAAAAATGTAATCTTTATGTTTATGTAAATTAGTCCCCAAAGTACAATCCACCCCATGCCTCAGTAGCATGTATCAACATCCCCTACCAGCTCCTCTTATGCAACAGCTCCGGCTTCACAGAAGCAGGCTCTGAGGAGGAGTAGGTAGGTGGTGTCGATTCAGTCTACGGGGGAGTGGGGTAGCCTGTACTGCTGCTCCACGGTGCAACTACACCACAAAGCAGTAGCTTCCGGCACTTATTTACATAAACATAAAGATTATATTTTTAAGAGTTTCACTTTTTTAAATGATTCATTCAAAAAACAATATGGATTAATGATTTTTCAGGAACCAACCATTAGATCTACCTTGTTAGGTAGATCCCTGATGGTAGGTTTCCTTTAGATTTAATTCTGACATTCTAAGCATACAATTATAATCTAAATGAGCAGAACACTTAATCATCTAACAATAAGGTAAGCAACAAGGGAAAATTAATTTGTTGCACTGTTTACATCATAAAAAATATTTCTACCTCAACATATTCATAAATGAATCTTAAACATTATAAGCATATGATTTTAAATAATTACAAAATTACATGTCTCTCAATATAAATGAAAATTATTTAAAACTCTTTTTCCAACTACTTAACTGTATAGTCAATAAATTTCTATCCATAAAATAGATGACTAGTAATCAAACAATAAGGTATTTCCTTGCAATAGGCAATGACAGAATGGCAATAAAATGTAACAAAGTACCGTATAAACTCGAGTATAAGCCAACCCGAGTATAAGCCGAGACCCCTAATTTCAACACAAAAAACTGGGAAAACCTATTGACTCAAGTATAAGCCGAGGGTGGGAAATGCATTAGTCACAGCCTCCCAGTATATAGTCTGCCAGCCCCTGTATCATATATTCTGCCCAGCCCCTGTAGCATACAGCCTGCCCAGCCCCTGTAGTAGGAAAAAAATAACACTGTACTCACCTTTCCGACGTCCCCCTTAGGTCCTCTTCTGACTCAGACTGTCTCAGACAGAAGAGGACCTACGGGTGACATCAGAAAGGTGAGTTTTGACTTAATTTTTTAGTTGACTCAAGTATAAGCCGAGTTAGGGTTTTTGAGCACAAATTTTGTGCTAAAAAACCAGGCTTATACTCGAGTATATATGGTATTTAAAACTAACATACTTTAAATTAAAAAATTGCTAGAAGGTGTGGGCATCAAAGGCCCTTTATCATTCAAATACTTTTTAATGAAATTCTTACATGCTGCAAAAGTAAAAAAAGGGGTTATTGTGACATACTGGCATTATTTTCTCTCATGGGGCTCACAGCTAGAAATAACCTTTATATTATTAACCCTATTATTTAATTTGATTGTGCATTTTGTAAGGATATTTAACCAATTTATGATTTTATTTGTTTATTTTTAAAACAGTTCTAAGGAAACATTTTATTGTATTTTTAGACACCTCGGCTTCACTACCCTTAATGTGCTGGTGGTGAAGGATCGAGGACGGAGGTGAGTGTAAGGTTTGTTTTTTTTAAGAAGCACACTTTAAAAATAATACAGGGCTTTTTGGGACATTAAATTGTCAGTCCATAAGTACCTGTGGGTGGTTTAGTACCCTAAATCGCCCTGACAGGTTTCCTTTAACACTTTTAGCGATGGGTGTTTTAGTGATGGCTGTATTATGTTGAAAACATAAAAAGCCCTCTTCATACAAATGCTACTGCACCATGACGTTGGGGAATGTCATGGTGCAGCAGGGGTTTTTGTACAATGTTTTTCATACGGTTGGTATCACTGTACTAATGCATGTTCTTAAATAAATTAGTACAAGTACAAGTAAAGAGCAGATGTTTTAAACAGACCACAGATGTATGATAAACATCTAGTAAGAATATGACCATTATCAAAGAGATAAAATGACAGCAGCTTGAAAAGCATTAATATAAACGTATGCTCATGAATTGGCTTTGAGAAGAATATTAAGTAGTATGAAATGTTATATCGATTTCTCATTTGTATTCTAAGTCTAATAAATTGTGAGCATACTCGAAAGAAACATAAAGATTTACGTTGTTGTTTTTCTGTGGATTAACAATGAACCATCTGTAGTTTGTGTCATTATAATTCCAGTTCACGTACCCTCTAAGAGAACTAAAATAGCACTATGTCTTTAATTAACTATGAATGAACTGCCCTTGAGTTTTTATAAGTAGAGTCTCTTATTCTATTGGCTAATAATCTGCACATGACAAGTAGAGTGGAGCACATCTACGCTTTAGAATTAGCTACATTTAACCCCTACGGGACTCAGCCTCTTTTGGCCTTAAGGACGCGGCCCCATTCTTCAAATCTGACCTGTGTCACTATAAGTGGTTATAGTTTTGGAACGCTATGAGATATCCAGGGGATTTTGAGATTGTTTTCTCGTGACACATTGTACTTCAAATTAGTTTAAAAATTTGGATGATATCTTTTGTGTTTAGTTATGAAAAAAAACTAAATTTGGCAAAAATTTTGAAAAATTCTTTATTTTCAACGTTCTAAATTCTCTACTTTTGATGCAGATAGTCATAGCACCCAAATAAATTCATAACTTACATTTCCCAAATGTCTGCTTTATGTTGGCATGGTTTTTTAAGATTCCACATATTTTACTAGAATGTTATGAGGCTCAGAATTTGGGTGCCATTTTTCACATTTTTTGTAAAATCACCAAAACCTGTATTTAGATGGACCTGCTCAACTTCTAATTGACACTGAGAGGCCTAAATAATAGCGAGACTCGTAAATTACCCCATTGTGGAAACTACACACCTCAACGTATGAAAAACCACTTTTAAGAAGTTTGTTAACTCTTTACGTGTTTTATAGGGGTTAAAACAAAATGGAGGTGCAGTCTGCAAATTGTAATATTTTTTCACAATACACCCATTTTGGGTAGAAAATTAAACATTTACAATGGATTAAATGAATAAAGGCTCCACAAAGTTTGTTACCCAATTTCTCCCGAGTACACGGATATTCTACATGTGCTGGTAACCTGCTGTATGGGCGCACGGCCGGGCATAGAATGGAAGGAGGCGCCATCCAGATCAGATTTGCTATGTCACATGGTACAGGCTATAATTTTTTTCTTTTTTTTTAATGTGGACCTATAGGGGCTTATTTCTTTTGCCACATGAGATGCACTTTTCTGGTACGTAATTTGGGGGAATCTAAAGGCTAATTGGTGAGATTTTATTAACTCTTTGTTGGTGGAGGAAATGAAAATCATCACTTTTCAGGAAGATTTTTATGGGGTTTTTTTTTTTGGCTGTTTACCATACCATAAAAATAGTATATTATTTTTATTCTATGGGTCGCCACGATTACAAAAAGACCTCATTTATATAGATTTTTTATTTTTTTTCCCATTTTTACTGCATAAAAAGTAATTTGGCAAAAATGTTGTTAATTTTAGCATCACCGTCTTTCATATGCATAACTTTTTTATTTTTCGCCTCACAAATCTGTTTAAGGGCTTATTTTTTGCGAGAAGGATTGTTCTTTTTAGTGGTCTTATTTTAGAGTGCATAACATTTTTTAAATCCCTTTTTAGAGCATTTTTATAGGGTATTAATTGAAAATGATCTTTTTTCTGGAGCTTTTTTTTGTTTTGATTTTTACGGGGTTCACTTTGCGGATCTAATAACGATTCTGTTTTATTATGCAGATTGGTACGGACGCAGGGATACCAAATATGTGGGGGTTTTGTGTATTTTATTCAATTGTACTGAATAAAAACCAATTTGGAGAAAATCTTGTTCATTTTAGCATCATCATCTTTTCATATGCATAACTTTTTTATTTTTCGGCTGACAAATCTGGTTAGGGAAGAGTTGTTCTTTTTAGTGGGCATATTTTGGAGTGCATAACATTTTTTAAATTACTTTTTAGAGCACTTTTTTATAGGGTATTAATTAAAAATTATCTTTTTTCGGAACGTTTTTGCGTTTTTTTTTCTACGGCGTGTACCGTACGGGTCCAGTAACGATTCTGTTTTATTATACAGATAGTTACGGACGCGGCAATACCAAATATGCGGGTTTTTTTGTGTTTTTTATACTTTATTAAGTGTTTTTATGGGAAAGTGACATTTTAGGGGCTTATATTTTTATGTATTTATTTTTTATTTATTATAATGTGTAGTGTTAAGTGTTTTTGCATATTTTTACTTATACATGCTCTGATCACTGGTTTAAGTTCAATACACTGCTCTACAATACTATTTTATTGTAGAGCAGTGTAAACTGTCTGAGCAAGCTTGCGCATGCTCAGACAGTTTACAGTCAGACCCGGAAGGGGTCTGACTGCCATGGAGACCGGGCAGCTCCGGGCACATGCCAGTCCTCGGAGCTGCCCAGAAGTGGATCGGATCCCCCGGTAAGCGGCACGGGGGATCCGATCCACAGCGCAAACACCCTTACACGCCGCGGTCATGTTTGACCGCGGCGTGTAAGGGGTTAACACCCGCTATCGGAGACGGCTCCGATCGCGGGTGTTAGCGCAGGCTGTCAGATGTACTAGACAGCTGACAGCCGCTGCTTCTGGTACCGGCTCCGTTCGTGAGCCGGTGCCAGAAGCAGGACGTTATAGAACGTCCCCGTGCGCTAAGCATCACGGGGGATCCGATCCACAGCGCAAACAGTGAGGCACTGTACCTTAATTACAGCCAATTTTCTGATATACAAATTAGCTTTTCTGACTCTAGTGAGAGAAGGTAAGTCAGAGATACCAGTGAACCATCCCCCATTATTCTGACTGACAGCTCTGTGTCTCTTCAAATCCCTGCTCTGCCTCCTTGTACTTAGGGACCGTCTGCCAATATTCAACTACAGACATACAAAGCTCTATGTAAAGATGGTAAATATTGTGTCAATCTTTTTACACTGTGCCTTGTGTTACATTCATAACATGTGATCAGTGACATCATCACAGGTCCTTCAGACTTCTAAGAATAGCAAACTGTACACAATGGAAGTGATGGCATGAAATTCATAGAAGCCTCCTTGGAAGATGGAGAGGAGTAGAAGTCCATGGATGCTGCTGTGACTTCATGTAGTCAGATACATGCATGGGGTACAGTTTGCTAATATTATGAGGCTAAAGTACCTGAGATGCTGTCACTCTGGTCACAGGACATGAACTGTGACCAGAAAGGAAGCATAAGGCATGGGGTGGAGTAGATGGGAGTGGCCACTGAGCAGGGCACGCCCCCCTTTGATGTCAGGTAATGTAAGATAAAAGGTAATTTTTAGCTAAAAGAAAGGTATCACTCAATTAATAGAGCCCTATAGGTACCTGCCACTGACTGTATACATGCAAATCTGGTGACAGGTTCCCTTTAAATGATTATTCTATTGCCTATAGCAGTGGTAGCGAACCTTTTAGCGGCCGAGTGCCCAAACTGCAACCCACACCCCCCCCCTTATTTATCGCGAGGTGCCACCAAAAATTTAAGCAGTAACATATTGCTCCCTGTTTTTCAACAACTTTCAATCATACTAGCCTCCTGAGGACAACAACACAGTAGAAAGAAGAAGGGAAAATTTGAATTATTCTAGCTTCTTTCCAGTGTCCCTCTACACACAGAGAATCGTGGTGCCAGCAGGAGGTCCTCCAAAGATAATTTGGCCCTGTCTACTCATTCTCCCTCTTCCTACAGTCCCAAGTAGCGAAGTAAGCATCACTTTAAGATTCTTTGAGTCCTGTCTGGTGTGCTGGGGCGATGGCCCGAGTGCCCACAGAAAGGGCTCAGAGTGCCGCTTCTGGCACCCGTGCCATAGGTTTGCCACCACTGGCCTATAGCAATCTTTTATTGTTCTCAGTGTTAAAATATTTCAACATGTTCTGATTTCAGAATATCCTATAGAGCAAGTGTGCATAACCCGCAGCCCATGTGCCGCATGTGGCCCATAGACCCTCGGGTTGCTCCCCCCACCCAGCTCCGAGTGCAGCAGCAGTTTGCAGCGATTTGCAATGAAAATGCAATAAAACATGTGTGCAGTAAGCACACCGTGCCTCAGAACCTTCCCTGTACAGCCAGGCGGCTCAAGGGCATGTGATGATGTCATCCTCACATGATCCTCCGGCTAATCCAGTGGCTGGGTGGGTGGCCTTGCAGCGCTGGGGTCCTGGGTTCAAGTCCCACCCAGCTCAACATCTGCAAAGAGTTTGTATGTTCTCTTTCTGTTTGCGTGGGTTTCCTCCTGCTAGTAAGCAGAAAATAGTTGGCTATCACCATTTTTTTCTGAAAACTTCTTTTTCCTTTATTTCATATCATTAAAACATGTTCTTTTTCACAGGGAGAGGTATGACAACAGGAGAGAGAGAGTGAGAGGGGCAAGTCGTTTCGTGCTGTCCTAGTGCTTCATCTTGCAAGAAAAGAACTTATAAAAATATGCTAATGGATTAGAGGTGTTCCATAATAAATGGAGCGCCACTGGAATGCCTCTTCACTCCGAAGACTAATTATATATGCATGCCCCCCCTCTTTGAAGTTGAGCCTGGTGCCGCCGGCTGATCCGCCCACCCACTGATCCGCACACCGCCAGTGACGTCAGCAGCGGGTAGGACCAGCCGGTGATGTCACCAGCTGTCTCTGAATCAGCAGGCGGGACTAACTTCAGAAAGTGGGACATGCATACTTTATTAGTCTTCGGAGCTGAGAGGTGCTTCTTTGATGTAGAGCCGAACACCTCCTGCTCATTAGCATACATTTTAAGTTCTTTGTTTGGTGTATCCTGCAGTTCTTGAAGTTAGGAAAACCTGTTCCTCATACTATAAAAATGCATCAGCCAAGAAAATTTGGGCAGTCTATCTTCAGAAATTCTTTCCTTCAATTATTATTTCTAAGGAACGGTGTATTTGCTTCAATGCCAGATTATTGTATATTTTTTTATCTGGAGAAGCCCTAAAATTAGCTTGTCTTCAAGGTATCCTCAGCATTAAAATTAGTTTTTGAAAGAAGGTGAAAGGAAATATAATATGTTTCAGAAAAAACATTGAAATTATATACATAAAATCAAATGAGATAAAATGCAGATACATTGAATTTCCTATACTTTATTATCAGGCTTCATTACATGGCACGTCTCAAGTCATTTACTATCATTTATACATAAAAAATGTTTACTAATGAGGTATACAGTATGTGTTACTACCATTTAGATACTTGATGTGCAAAATATGTTATGCCAGCAGAAGTGGACAATGGTCTGTAAAATGCATTTTAGAATTGAATAAAGATGTCACGCTGTCTAACTTCCAGGAACACCTCTCAGATTGTAGTGATTGCTATTCTAAGATAGCAGATTATTTACCAGAAAAATACTTAAATTTATGAACAGTCTAGACAAGTTCAGGAGAACAGGATGAAATCAATAGACATGTCTTTAATCAAACTTGATATTAGATAAACCCTGCATGGTTTTTATTAGTGTGTAATTGTCTTAAGCAATTATACATCAAAAGTATTGATGAGAAATTCTACCTTCAATTGTAAAGTGTTCATTTGTTCATTTCAAGTACGGGTCTAGACTTTAAGGTTACACTGTCAATATTACTGCTACAATTAAACAACAATAATATGTTTCCTATCAAAGACCAACACATCCTTTCATTTCCAAAACTTTATTTTTATACCGGTAAAAACATCTTTCAGACCAAATTGGGGGAGAAGGGCACAATAACCATTCACTCACTCCTTTCCTGTTTCTCTAATTTCTAATTACATTTAAAAGTTTTCCCTTGCCCATCCCCTCTCCCTAAGCTCAGGGATGAATGACAGTATTAGCAAGCTACCACTTTGAAAGATTCATCTGAAGTGAGTCAAGAACAGATTCAGTTTGATGCGTGAATAATTGAAGATTCATGCCGAATCTACAAATATACTATCAGATTTGCTCCTCTCTAACAAGCAATATAACAGATATTACATATGGTAATTCCTTTTGATTACACCATACATGCTGCAGGATTCAAAAAATGAAGTTAGTTTTCTTCATTACATCAAGTTTTTGCTGAGTTTTTGTGAGACCACCCTAGGCTGGATCAAGAATGGGTTGAGGAAAACACCAGTGGGAGTGGGAAGGGTTGGGGGGCAACCTTGGAGACTAGCGATAATTACATACTTGTCTTGGCTCTTCAGTTATGACCTTCTTTAAAATACGCAAGCACAAAATTAGAGTTAATCATACAGGTGTGTCCATTGTGCGTCCACAAAGTATGCATCACTTTTTATTACAATTTGTTTTTCATAGCCATTTGTATTGTATAACCATCTGTTTGTTCACATCTGTATGTCGCCAGTTGGTCTGTTTTAATTGATGTTAGCAAAAAAAACACCTGCTTCCCCAGCTCCATCTGAAAAAAAAATGTTCTGCATTGTCATCTGTGTGCCGCACACCTGTGGAAAAAAATTGGACATGTGAATGAGCAAATATATAATAAAGGTTCATTATGCTATCTGTGGAAATTATGGAAACCATACTGAACAAAAGAAATGGGTGTGTTAAAAAGCTCCTACACTGACATTGTCTGAAAACTCTTGTAGAGCTGCAATTAACAGGTTAGATGGGATACACATATAAAACGATGGATGACTATTGTTGGAGCATCAGGTGAGATTGTTCATAGATTGAACACTCCAGAAAAAGCTACTGCATAAGCATACAATTTTACTTCAACCCTTTCTCAACCGGTGATGTAATGGCACGTCACAGGTTGGCTGTGGGTGCATGAAGAGGTCTCATGGGCTGAGCCCTCTCCATAGCCGGTAAGTCTTATCACAGCAAAGACTTACCGTTAAAACCCGCACATGGGGATTATGGCGTGTAGGTGCCACCATATTGTTGGAGATCGTCACTCCACGTGACTTCATTGGGGAGCGGCAATCAGTTGCCATGACAGCCTCGGGTCTTCCGAAGGCTGTCTGGATTTAACCCATTCATTACTATGTGCTTATTGCACCTACTGTAGTATGGCAGTATATGATAGGATCAATCAGACAACCTAAGGTTAAAGTACCCTAGGGAGTCTGAAAAATAGTAAAAGTAAAAATAAAAGAAGTTAAATAAATTATAATAAAAAAATCTAAAAATTCAAATGAACCCCCTTTCCCTAGAACTGATATAAATAAACAGTAAAAATCATAAACACATCAGGTATCGCCACATTTGAAAATGCCCAATCTATCAAAATATAGTAACGGTTTTTCACTGCGTTTAACCATGTAACGGAAAATAGCGCCCGAATTTAAAAATCACACTCTTTTGCGATTTTGAAAAATATAAAAAAATCAATAAAAAGTGAGCAGAAAGTCATACAGCCCTAAATATGCTAGTATTGAAAACTCACTCAGAAGTTGCAAAAAAGACACCATCTACAGTTCCTACACCAAAATATGAAAAAGTTATTAGCGCCAGAAGTTGGCAAAATCTGAACCTATACAAATTTGGTATCCCTGTTATCGCAACTACCAAAGAATAAATTAGACATGTCATTTGTGGCACACAGTGAAAACTGTAAAATCCAAGCCAACAAAAAAATGGCCCAAATGCATTTTTCCCCCCAATTTCACTGCATTTGGAATATTTTTCCCGCTTCCCATTACACGGCATGGAAGAATAAATACCATCACTATGAAGTGCAGTTTGTCACACAGAAAACAATGTGCCACACAGCTTTTTATGTGTAAAAATAGCGAGAGTGAAAAATAGAAATGAAAAAACAAAAAAGGCCAGGTCCTTAAAGGGTTAAAATGTCTATTTGGCAGCAGAGCATTACAACTTGTACACTATTTGACTTACAGTAACAGTCCGCCCTCTGCCCATCCCACGCCCAATCATCTTTCCACACCTTTTTTTTAACGTGCATTGAAATCTCAGGATGCTCTACTTTTGCAAGTCACGCGTGTGAAAAACGCACCATACAAGTCTATGGAGATGCATAAAAAACGCATTGCACTCTGAGACACACGCAAGTGCAATGCTTTTTTCAAGCAGCAATTGCCATAGAAAAGATAGAGCTCAATTCAGAAAAACTGAGACACTGAACAAACTCTGACTGAAAACTGATTGAACTCTGATGCAAAATGTCAGTGTTTCACTGACCAAACACTGATCGCACCCTGATCAAACTCTGACGTGATCTGCATTGCAAGTGTGGATGGGGCCTTAAGGTAGATCGAGTGGTAGGTGCATCTATTGGACATGAGGATTGTTCTTTTAAGGGCTAATCCTCATGTCCCTGCAATCTTTTTATAACTTTTAATTCCCTAATATGCTAATTTTCTAAAGAGGCTACTGGGGCTTGGAGTAGCCAGAGCTGAGCTCCTTGTAGCTGCGCACGGAAGATATCTGGTAGGAGGATCAAAGACACTACTGGGCCGCACTGTGTAGCCTCAGTTCCGGCTTCTCCACATCCCAGTAGCCTCTTTAGAAAATAAGCATATTAGGTAAATAAAAGTTATAAAAAGATAGTGGGGACTTGAGGATTAGCCCTTAAAAGGGCTATCCTCACATCCAATAGATGCACCTACCTCCCGATCTACCTTAATGTAGATAAGTGGTGGTAGGTTTCCTTTAAGCCACTTTGTAACTAGTTTGGCAGTATGCTTTGGGTCATTGTCCATTTGATAGACCTATTTGCTCCCCCGGGCCTTAACTTCTGGGCTGATGTCTTGGGATTTTACTTCAGTATTGCATATTCCACATAATGTTCTTTCGTCATAATGGCATCTATTTTGTGAAGTGCACCATTCCCTCCTGTAGCAAAACAACCCCACAGCATAATGATGCTATCATTATTAGGATCAGTTCTGAGGCTTGCAAACTTTTCCATTTTCCTACAAATGTAACAATGTTCTCCCCCAAAGGAAGCGTCATCAGTGAAACATGTGTCGGGGTATTCAGTGTGTGACCCAGTTGTTGGTATGGTATTGATATATCTTCTTTTATGCTTACATTTCATGCCATGATTATATATGTTTTCACTATATTTTTGGATCTGAGTGGCAATTTTACTCTACCATTACATATGTTTACATATGGCGATTGAATATTGTGGTACATGGGGTGTTTTTCCAACCTTCTAGGTAATTATTGTCTTTAACTTCTGGGGACATACACTTTTTATATTTCTGCTGTGTTATCGCATTGCTACATTGTAATTATGTATACATTAATAAAGATTTACATTGTTTGACTGTACAAAGAACATTGCTTATTTTTTTTGTCCAAGTGTTTTTGGTTAAATGTAACAATGTTCATTAAAGCCAAGCTGTTAAATTTTAGTTTTGTCAGACAACAGGACATATGTAAGGGTGTCAGGGTGCAGATCAGTGGATCCTCTGGATGACCGCCGGAGAAGGTACTAGCTGACACCTGGGCCCTCCGAAAAGCGGGTTGGACTTATTACGGATACCACCAGGTCATTCCACAGGTGCGATTAGCCCGCGGTGGCAGCCGAGGTCGAGGTACCTTAGTGGAAGACAGTCTGGAGTTTTGGTCCAGGCTCAGGGCAGGGGGCAGAGATGCATGGTCAAGTCCAAATCCAGGGTCAGCAACGGGAGGTACTTGGGTAACACAGCAACACGGAGGAACTTGGGGAACACAGCAATGAATTATAAAGCGGAAGTGTTCAGCCAGCGCACCAATCAGCGGTGCAAGCCCTTTAAATTTTCGTCAGCCAGCGCGCGTGCTCCTTAGGTGGCGGGGACACACGCACACTGCAGTCTGATGGAGACCAGGACCCGGCACAAGTGAGTCCGGGGAACCGGGGGCCACGGGAGCGCATGGAGGAACACGGGTGCGTCCGCGATCTGAGACAGGGATCGCGGGAGCACCCGTGACAAAGGGCAGGAAACAGACAAGGACAGGAACTAATTCTGAGTCCCCAAACTGTCACCTGCCTGCTTATTGGGTTGACCCTAAACAGTCACAATGGGGCTTATTTACTAAGGGTCCGCAGATCGCACTTTCATCGAATTTTTGAAATTTTCTAAATTTTGTGCCACTGGGACAGGTATTTAACTGGGGATTGTGTCACATGCCATCGGATTGTGGAGCAACTGTGCAAGCTTTCATGCAACAGAATGGGGGGCGGGCCGTCTAAGGATCCCACTGATTCTGACTCAGTGCGAGATTTAATATTCAATTTCTGGTGCAACACAATGCACTTACATACACCAGGAAGAAGAAGGTGAACTCCGGCGGACCTGGGGAAGTGATAGATGCAGGAAATTGGGCACACAATCTTAGTGAATCACGGCAGATGTGCATTCTGGTCGGTCAATGCACTTTCGGGAATCGCAGAGGACTAGTAAGTAAATTTGCCCCAATAACTGGGCCTCGTTCCCTTCCTGCGCCAAGATGAAAAAACATAATAAGAAACACAAGCAAATAGCACAAAGAGTATGTCAACAATCCGAGTCACAACTAGATAGGAAGAAAAGTACACAATCCAAAAATGTGATTATAATTAGGGATGTAGCCAAAATAAAAAAAATCAGCAGTAGGCAAGAATACCAAGATACATAGGAAGACAACTAGCGGACTATTTGACCAACAAAGAAAGATGGCGCACAAGAAGCAGAGTGCTCCAAAAAGGCAGAACTCTGAAGGTGTGCAAACCTTAATCCTTGCTTGTGCAGAGCAAAGGTTGCAAAGATTTCCAACAGTCTAGCAATAAAGCACAGTTCAGACAGCCGACTAAAAAGCACCAAATAGAATTCAGCGTCTTCTCAGCCAAATAGTCGAGGACCGAGACACAGAGGTAACAACATGCCTCCAAAAGTTAAGGTCTTTGTTCCTTTGAATTATCAGACATTAATATGGCTTTTTAATGTTTCTTTTGGACTAATTTCTTCTTTCTGGCAGAGTGGCTCCATGTGAATACAGTACTTGTTTCATTGTGGAATATGACACACTCTTTGGACTTTTGGACATTTTTATTAATTTATTTCTTTTTTTTCATCTGATAATGAAGTATTGCAAAGAATTAGCTCAGTCAGCCTAGGCCGACCTGGTGACTATAAGATCACATCACAGACGGTATCATACAAGCACTGCCTGAGGACAGCTCTGGGGTCCTGGTTGGATGGTGCACCAGAACACCCCTTCCAGTGCAGAATTTTGTGTTGCTTTAGGTATAGTCAGCAGAGGTGAATCAAATGTGTTGTGGACACTTTATAAATACCTATGCAAGCAGTTTGCACTAGAAAGAATGTGCAAAGTCCGACAGAAAACTGGTGCAAGGGCCTTAGTAAATGTGGGCCAATGTGTACAACATTTCTTTCCAAATGACTACTATAAATGACTACAGGCGGTCCTCTACTTAAGAACACACGACTTACAGATGACCCCTGGTTACAAACGGCCCTCTGGATGTTGGTAATTTACTGTACCTTAGTTCCAGGCTACAATGATCAGCTGTAACAGTTATCAAATGTGCTTGCCATTAAGCTTTATTGTTAATCCGGGTTCTTATGACAACCCAACATTTTTAAAATCCAATTGTCAAAGAAACCAAAAAATTCTGGCTGTGGTTACAATTATAAAACATACCCTTCCATTTTACATATAAACTCAACTTAAGAAAAAACCTACAGAACCTATCTTGTACGTAACCCGGGGACTGCCTGTACTTGCCAACATTTCTTTGAACAAAAAAATATTTTGCCAAAAATACATTACCACCATAAATTTAGCACATTGAAAAGGCCACACTTCTAAAAGATAGTTAGTTATGTTGAGTTTCTTCAGGATATGTATGAAATGAATAATATAACCTCATGCAGTAGATTTATGGTATTAAAAGATTGTATGTTATATGTAAAAAGTGTATTCATACAGAAAATTACAGAATTCTCATAGCTACGGTTTTGCCACCACTCCATTTTTTTTCTTTGTGGCAATTTCTAGTATTCCCAGAGATAGGAATAGAGCTGCGATAGAGCATGACATCACTCTATTCACATGGGACACTTGCAGATCCTTTTCCTTGTGATCTTATCAGGTTACGCAGCAGTAAGGCATTTATCATCCATCCATAGTTACTGAATTTAATTTATTCAAAAGAAAATAGATGAAATCTAGCAACAATATTAGTTTTGTTCTTCCCATTTTATTTTTCACTTTTTTGTGGGCATGTTTAGCGTAAAAAATAAGTAAATATGTTAAATTTATATATGAATTATAAAAAAATGCATAAGTAAAGAGCATTTAGCAGTTTTCTATAAGTATACAGGTATAACATACATTTTTTAGAATGTTATGTATATGTTCATATTAGGAATCTACTAAAGGTGTTAACACGAAATAAAGCAGTCGGCCAGCATTTATAGACTCAACTATTAGCAACCAGCAACAAATAAATCTATCTTCCTTTCCTTATTAATGCTTTAGCTACACAATGAAATGTCCTCCGATAAAAGTCTGATTTTAGAAATAAAACACTGAAAACCAAGTAGAACCACTTTGTCCTTAGGTTTCAGCAAGGTCAGCAAAATAGACCAGTGGAAAATTAAATGAAACACTTTGGGAATTTCTGTTGTGTGTTTCATTGAACTCTGGTATTGGAGCTTGTAAGGAAACTACATACAGCATGTGGTATATTTCAATATTCCCATTAGTCTTACTCATTTTTGTCTTCAGAAAAGCAACTAAAATAGAAAATGTTAACTGATAACTACCTGTGGGAACAAATAATTTTTGAAGATTGCATCTCAGAAGTGTCTAAACAATATTTTCATAATTGTGTTCAGATGTTGGTGCATTTTTTGTTAATCAAATTGTAGGAAAATGCTGGTCTGTGCACTTATTATATACTTTGTCCGTGGTAAGTTGATTACCTGTGCAGGACTGTGTGACATTTGCTAAAGCTACATCATTGTGGAGTACTATGATGTTCTTATAGGAAGTATTACTGCCTGGAATTGTTCTGCAACCTCGGTGCAGGTGGCTTAATGGATCATTACAATTTAAATTGCTTACAGGAATGCTGAATGCATTCACAAGGGACATTAAATGAGCCATATTGTACATCATTTAGACATTGTCTTTGGACAAAAGGATCTCTGTATCCAGTATTTGTAAAATGTTTTATCTGTGATGGTCTTAAAGCAATATCTGCTTGAAGTAATGCTACCTATATTATGTCAAATAATTATATCTTAATAATAATAAGTATTATTATGTTGCTATTATCAATAGTGGTTTAATAATAATAATAGATAGGTGGGGCCGGCTATTTGAAATATAGGACCAAACAGCATTTGTTGATTTCATTGGTGACTTGGTCATCTTTCTTTTCTGAATCTAACAATTTTATAATTTTCTGGCATACAAAAAAAACACAATTCCTGGCACTGGTTCAGCTAGTTACTACCTATTATAACTTTTCAACACCCTTTTGCCACTTTTTGAAAAGTGGGTGTGGCTCACCAGACAAGTAGATTTTGGAGGACACTGTCATTAGTGAAAAATACAGGTGGTCCCCTTCTTAAGAACACCCAACTTGCAGACAACCCGTAGTTACAAACGGACCTCTGGGTACTGGTAATTTACTGTATTTAGCCCTCGGCTACAATAAACAGCTATAACAGTTATCACAGTGTCTGCAGTGAAGCTTTATTGTTAATCCTGGTTCTTATGACAATCCAACATTTCTAAAAACCATTTGCCACAGAGACCAAAAAAATTTGTCTGTTATAAAATATATAGTTACAACTTGAATACAAATTCAACTCAACCTACAGAACCTACCTTGTACGCAACCTGGGGACTGCCTGTAGTCAGTTGGCTCACTCAATAAAACTTAAAGAAGACAAAAAAGTAGACAAAAAAAAATTATGTAACTGCAATAATATTTTCCACTTTGGAAAATTTTCCCTTTGAAATGGAAAATTAAAGCCATATATTTGAATTACTGCTATAAAAGCAAAATGGATGACTTTATTTCTGGGTTGCAAGAAGACCTCAGTCTATTTCTTCGCAATATGTCATTGTTCAAATATAAACATTAACTATTGTAAATGGTACATTATTGTTGTGGTGACAGAATATTACCAATGCTAAACCTTTGATCTATTTAGCCATTACCGTGTACCAAAACTAGAAAAAACATAACTGTTTTATACTCCTATTACATACCTTTACTATAAAACTGAAAATCTAGAATCCAATGAACTTCAAGGTGGTCAAGGTGATTAGTGGACTATGGGATTAGGTAAACACTAGCAGCTTATTTTAAGAAAACTTTTCATTAGTACAGTATTGCAAACAACTCTTTGAGAAAAGGAAATATTTTAGAATCCATCTATATTAGACTGAATTTTAGACTGAAATACTGACAAATTTAGAATTGAACATTATTTTGAATTATTAATGCTTAATTTTATCATACCTTTCTCTGATAATACGACTTTTCATTATTTTGGATTGCAAGGCAAAAATAATGCATAGAAATAACTGAAGAGAATACAGTGGACATTGTATTGCTTTGTTGAGCCTGTTAAAGAACTTGTATAACTTCTATAATCTCTTACAGTTCATTGAGCTCCAAGAAAGCAAATTAAACAGCTTTGTGTTTCAAGGCAGAACGTCAATGTGGATTTTCTCAGTACTCACAGTTAAAAATAATGATGGTGCACATCAGATATAAAGTGTATTGTAACTCTAATGGGAATCTTCCCCACTTGGAATCAGCAGCTATATATTTGAACTCAATAGCTCAGTGGTGCAATTCATGAATTTTGGCTTGTCATCAAGTATTTGAAAATAGTTTATTATAGTCTACATGCACTTTCATTTATGCCAAACTTATATTCGTTATTAATTTGTTTTTGGAACTAATACATTTTTGCAAATAGGGTGTTTATTGAACTAAATATGGCGTAGTCAACTAAATATGGAGTAAAGAAAGGTACAAGCCATGGATTTGGCACCAACGTTTTGTGCTAAAGGAGACTTTTCACTGCCTTCCCACTTTCAAAGAATGAGGCATGAAATAGGCAGGATCACCAGCTTCCACCACAATATTTATTATGATCTAAAACAGACATAGACGATCTCTGAAATCCACACCAGCCCCATGCTACCATAAATATGCACCTAAATTATGCACATAATTTATGGAAAGGTATACACCTATATTATGCACCTGCTGCAGCAGCGCAGAGGGCATCAATGCTGTAAATCCTGAAGACTAGAAGTAATATACCATATGATATTAATATTTCATGTATTAAACAAGCAAGTTGGTTGATATTTGAAGCCATCGTATATACAGTATATGTGTGGGCCTCATTTTTTCAGCACTGATCATTGCATCACTAGTATTTATCTTAATATTATTATGGATTTTTCAGCATTAATTTTCATGTATGTGCAATTATCACTTTTAAGTGTATTAATGTACTGCCTTGACGACTTGGCCTTTTTTAGTTTTTTCACTTCCATTTTTTGCTCACTACCTTCAAAAATCTATAACTTTTAAATTTTTCCACATAAAGAGCTCTGTGATGGCTTATTTTCCACGTAACAAATTGCACTTCATAGTGACGGTATTTAATATTGTATGCCTTGTGTTGGGAAGCCGGAAAAAAATTCCAAATGCAGTGAAAATGGTGAAAAAACACATTTGTGTTGTTTTCTTGTGGGCTTGGATTTTACAGCTTTCACTGTGCGCCGCAAATGACAGGTCTGCTTTATTCTTTGGGTTGCAGCGATCATGGGGATACCAAATTTGTATAGGTTTTATAATGTTTTCATACATTTACAAAAATTAAAACCTCCTGTACAAATTTTTTTTTTTTGGATTTTGCCATTTCTGGCGCCCATAACTTTTTCATACTTTGGTGTATGGAGCTGTGGGTGGTATCATTGTTTGCAACTTTAGATGGTGTTTTCATTGCTATAATTTTTAGGACTCTATGGCCTTTTGATCACTTTTTATTAATTAATTTTATATTTTTCAAAATGGCAAAAAAGTGCCATTTTCGACTTTAGGCGCTATTTTCCGTTACGGGGTTAAAAGCAATGAAAAACCGTTATTATATTTTGATAGATTGGGCATTTTTGGACGCGTCAATACCTAATGTGTTTATGATTTTTACTCTTTATTAATATTTATATCAGTTCTAGGGAAAGGGGGGTGATTTGAATTTTTAGGTTTTTTTATTATATTTTTTTTAAACTTTTTTTTTATTTTTACTTTTACTATTTTTCAGACTCCCTAGGGTACTTTAACCGTAGGTTGTCTGATTGATCCTATCATATACTATCATACTACAGTATGGCAGTATATGGAGATTTTCCTCCTCATTCATTACAATGTGCAATTAGCACATTTCTAAATGGATGGATCAGTATGGGAAAAAACAAAAAAGGGCCAGGTCGTTAAGGGGTTAAAGATACAATATACAGAGGGATTGTAATTAGAGATGAGCGAACATACTCGTCCGAGCTTGATGCTCGATCGAACATTAGCGTACTCGTAACTGCTCGTTGCTCGGACGAGTATTTCGCCCGCTCGAGAAAATGGCAGCTCCCGCCGTTTTGCTTTTTGGCGTCCAGAAACAGAGCCAATCACAAGCCAGGAGACTTTGCACTCCACCCAGCATGACGTGGTACCCTTACACGTAGATAGCAGTGGTTGGCTGGCCAGATCAGGTGACCCTGGGATAGACTATCCGCTGCCCGCGCTGCTCGGATCATTCTCTGTCTGGATGCCGCTAGGGAGAGAGCTGCTGCTGGTCAGGGAAAGCGTTAGGGTGTTCTATTAGCTTACTGTTAGGCAGGAGTGATTCTAAAAGAACCCAACAGCCCTTCTTAGGGCTACAATAACGTTATAATTTATTTTTTTTTTATTTGCAGCTAGTACCATATTGTGAGGAATTTGCAGGGGGACTTGCTACCGTTGTGTTTAGCTCTTAGTGACACACATATCCACCTCAAACACCAAAGTGGGAAAATTTATTAGGGGTTTGAGTAGAATTAGGCACAGTCTGCCAGTTTCTTTTTATTTTACGTTTATTGTTTTAATAACTCAGCGTCATCTCATCTGGCATAGTAGTGTGCTGTAATACTTGGCTAGAAAATAGCCACAGGAGAATACAAACGGCTTAATTACGCCTACAGTAGCGTTATATATATTTGATTTCTGGTTGATCTGCTGGTGGCTGTAGTTGTTGCAGTGCATCTACTAGCAAATTGTGAGCAATTTGGAGTCAGACTTGCGACCACTGTGTTTTAGTGACGCACATATCCATCGCAAAGACCGAAGTGGGAAAATTTATTAGGGCCCGGGGTTGTATTTCAATTAGGCACAGTCTGCCATTTCCTTTTTTATTTTACGTTTATTTTTTTCATAACTCAGCGTCATCTCATCTGGCATAGTAGTGTGCTGTAATACTTGGCTAGAAAATAGCCATAGGAGAATACAAACGGCTTAATTACGCCTACAGTAGCGTTATATATATTTGATTTCTGGTTGATCTGCTGGTGGCTGTAGTTGTTGCAGTGCATCTACTAGCAAATTGTGAGCAATTTGGAGTCAGACTTGCGACCACTGTGTTTTAGTGACGCACATATCCATCGCAAAGACCGAAGTGGGAAAATTTATTAGGGCACGGGGTTGTATTTCAATTAGGCACAGTCTGCCATTTCCTTTTTTATTTTACGTTTATTTTTTTCATAACTCAGCGTCATCTCATCTGGCATAGTAGTGTGCTGTAATACTTGGCTAGAAAATAGCCATAGGAGAATACAAACGGCTTAATTACGCCTACAGTAGCGTTATATATATTTGATTTCTGGTTGATCTGCTGGTGGCTGTAGTTGTTGCAGTGCATCTACTAGCAAATTGTGAGCAATTTGGAGTCAGACTTGCGACCACTGTGTTTTAGTGACGCACATATCCATCGCAAAGACCGAAGTGGGAAAATTTATTAGGGCCCGGGGTTGTATTTCAATTAGGCACAGTCTGCCATTTCCTTTTTTATTTTACGTTTATTTTTTTCATAACTCAGCGTCATCTCATCTGGCATAGTAGTGTGCTGTAATACTTGGCTAGAAAATAGCCATAGGAGAATACAAACGGCTTAATTACGCCTACAGTAGCGTTATATATATTTGATTTCTGGTTGATCTGCTGGTGGCTGTAGTTGTTGCAGTGCATCTACTAGCAAATTGTGAGCAATTTGGAGTCAGACTTGCGACCACTGTGTTTTAGTGACGCACATATCCATCGCAAAGACCGAAGTGGGAAAATTTATTAGGGCCCGGGGTTGTATTTCAATTAGGCACAGTCTGCCATTTCCTTTTTTATTTTACGTTTATTTTTTTCATAACTCAGCGTCATCTCATCTGGCATAGTAGTGTGCTGTAATACTTGGCTAGAAAATAGCCATAGGAGAATACAAACGGCTTAATTACGCCTACAGTAGCGTTATATATATTTGATTTCTGGTTGATCTGCTGGTGGCTGTAGTTGTTGCAGTGCATCTACTAGCAAATTGTGAGCAATTTGGAGTCAGACTTGCGACCACTGTGTTTTAGTGACGCACATATCCATCGCAAAGACCGAAGTGGGAAAATTTATTAGGGCCCGGGGTTGTATTTCAATTAGGCACAGTCTGCCATTTCCTTTTTTATTTTACGTTTATTTTTTTCATAACTCAGCGTCATCTCATCTGGCATAGCAGTGTGCTTTCATACTTGGCTATAAAATAGCCATAGCAATAGGATAGCATCGTTTGGTTTTAAAAACTAAAAAACACAAAAAAAAAACAAAAAAAAAAAAAAGTTAAAAAAAAAATTCAAGTTATAACTCTCATTTTCAAAATGTTTAACCCGAGGGCTAGGGGTAGAGGACGAGGGCGGGGACGTGGGCGTCCAACTACTGCAGGGGTCAGAGGACGTGGTCCTGGGCGGGGTGAGACACCACCTGCTTATGAGGGAGCAGGGGAATGCCGCAGAGCTACACTCCCTAGGTTCATGTCTGAAGTTACTGGGACTCGTGGTAGAGCACTGTTGAGGCCAGAACAGTGCGAACAGGTGATGTCGTGGATTGCCGACAATGCTTTGAGCAATTTGTCCACCAGTCAGTCTTCCACGCAGTCCACCCATGTCACCGAAATCGGCACTCCTCCAGCTCCTGCACCTCAGCCTCCTCCCCCCCAGTCTGCCCCCTCCCAGCAAAATTTGCCATTTGAACCGGCATACTCTGAGGAACTGTTTTCTGGACCCTTCCCACAGTCACAAACCACTTGTCCGGTTGCTGATGAGCAATTTTCCGATGCCCAGGTTTTCCACCAGTCGCAGTCTGTGGGTGATGATGACCTTGTTGACGTACTGGAAGAAGTGTGTAAAGAGGTGTCCGACGATGAGGAGACACGGTTGTCAGACAGTGGGGAAGTTGTTGTCAGGGCAGGAAGTCCGAGGGGGGAGCAGACTGAGGGATCGGAGGATGATGAGGTGACAGACCCAAGCTGGGTTGAGAGGCCGGGTGAACACAGTGCTTCTGAGACGGAGGAGAGTCCTCGACCAGAACAGGTTGGAAGAGGCAGTGGTGGGGCCAGACGGAGAGGCAGGGCCAGAGCTGGTGCATCAGCGCCAAATGTGTCAACTAGTGAAGCTCCCGTGGCGAGGGCTCCTGCGGCGAGGGCTAGATTTTCAGAAGTCTGGAGGTTCTTTAAGGAAACACCGGATGACCGACGGACTGTGGTGTGCCACATTTGCCAAACCAGGATCAGCAGGGGTTCCACCACTACTAGCTTAACTACCACCAGTATGCGCAGGCATATGAATGCTAAACACCCCACTCAGTGGCAACAAGCGCGTTCACCTCCGGCCGTGCACACCACTGCTCCTTCCCCTGTGTCAGCTGATAGTCAGCCCCCTGCCCAGGACCCTGCCACAAAAACCCCATCGTCGCCTCCACGATCCTCCACAGCATCCACCAGCGTTCAGCTCTCCATACCCCAGACGCTGGAGCGGAAACGCAAATATAGTGCAACCCACCTGCACGCCCAAGCCCTTAATGTGCACATCTCCAGATTGCTAAGCCTGGAGATGCTGCCCTATAGGCTAGTAGAGACCGAGGCCTTTCGCAGCCTCATGGCAGCGGCCGCCCCTCGGTATTCGGTCCCCAGCCGCCACTACTTTTCCCGATGTGCCGTCCCAGCCCTGCACCAGCACGTGTCAGACAACATAATCCGTGCCCTGACCAACGCCGTTTCTGACAAGGTCCACCTGACCACGGACACGTGGACGAGTGCTCCTCCTCCTCCCACCCCTCCTCCACCTCCTCCTCCGAACGACCATCCGTGGGCATGGCGCCATCAGTCGGTAGCTCTAGGCACAGCAGCAGTGCCGTCGCTAAGCGACAGCAGGCGGTGCTCAAACTGCTGAGCCTAGGCGATAAAAGGCACACCGCCCAAGAACTATTACAGGGCATCACGGCGCAGACTGATCTGTGGCTGGCACCGCTGAACCTGAAGCCAGGCATGGTTGTGTGTGACAACGGCCGTAACCTCGTGGCGGCTCTGCAACTCGGCAGACTGACACATGTGCCATGCCTGGCCCATGTGTTAAATCTGATAGTTCAGCGTTTCCTCAAGACATACCCCAATCTGTCTGATTTGCTCACGAAGGTGCGCCACATCTGTGCGCATTTCAGGAAGTCCAGCACAGATGCTGCCACTCTCAGGGCAGCGCAGCGCCGCCTCCAACTGCCCGCTCACCGACTGTTGTGCGACGTGCCCACGAGGTGGAATTCAACACTGACCATGTTATCCAGAGTTTACCAGCAGCGCCGAGCGATTGTAGACTGCCAGATGTCAACTTCCACCAGAACTGGTAGTCAGGTCAGTCAGCTTCCTCAAGTCTACAATGAGGAGTGGACGTGGATATCTGATATCTGTCAGGTGCTGAGTAACTTTGAGGAGTCAACACAGATGGTCAGTGGCGATGCCGCCATCATCAGCCTCACCATCCCGCTGCTTGGCCTGTTGAAAAACTCTCTGGTCAGCATGAAGTCGGAAGCTTTGCGCTCCTCACAAGAGACGGGGGAAGAAGATTCCCTTGTTGATAGCCAAAGCACCCTTAGGTCTGTTTCTCAGCGCATATCGGAGGAGGTGGAGGTGGAGGAGGATGAGGAGGAAGAGGAGGAGAATGTTGGCGAGACACAAGAGGGGACCATTGTTGAGTCCTTCACTGTTGAGCGTGTATGGGCAGAAGAAGAGGAATTGGAGGAGTTGGAGGAGGAGGAAATGGACAGTCAGGCCAGTGAGGGGAGCGAATTCTTACGCGTTGGTACTCTGGCGCATATGGCAGATTTCATGCTAGGCTGCCTATCCCGTGACCCTCGCGTTCAAAGAATTTATTCCAGCACCGATTACTGGGTGTTCACTCTCCTGGACCCACGGTACAAGCAAAATCTTTCCACTCTCATCCCTGGAGAGGAAAGGAGTGTGAGAATGCATGAATACCAGCAGGCCCTGGTGCACAAGCTGAAACAGTATTTCCCTTCTGACAGCGCTAGCGGCAGAGTGCGTAGTTCTGCGGGACAAGTAGCGAGGGAGAGTAGGCGAGCAGGCAGCTTGTCCAGCACTGGCAAGGGTACGCTTTACAAGGCTTTTGCCAGCTTTATGTCACCCCAGCAAGACACTGTCACCTGTCCCCAGTCTCGGCAGAGTAGGGCTGATCTTTACAGAAAGATGGTGAGGGAGTACGTAGCTGACCATACCATCGTCCTAAATGATCACACAGCTCCCTACAACTACTGGGTTTCAAAGCTGGACATGTGGCACGAACTGGCGCTGTACGCCTTGGAGGTTCTTGCCTGCCCTGCCGCTAGCGTGTTGTCCGAGCGGGTTTTCAGTGCAGCTGGTGGCATCATCACCGATAAGCGTACACGCCTGTGGACTGACAGCGCTGACAGGCTGACGCTTATCAAGATGAATAAAGCATGGATTTCTCCTAATTTCCAATCTCCAGCAGGTGAAGGAAGCTCAACCTGAATAATTTATCCACTCCTCCTCCTCATTTTCCTCCTTCTCCTGCTCTTTGTACAGTAAAGCAGAGGAAACTGGCTATTTTTTGACAGGGCCCACTGGCTCTACCTATAGTACTTTATGCATTTAATTTTTCTGGAGGGCCACCGACCCGGTCCTCTGTTTTAAACAATTTTTGGGAGTGCCACATACAGGCACTCAATCTATTCAATTTTTCTGGAGGGCCACCTACCTGCTCCTCTGGTTTGAAAACTTTTTTGGACTGCCACATACAGGCACTCAATCTATTCCATTTTTCTGGAGGGCCACCTACCTGCTCCAATGGCTCTACCTATAGTACTTTATGCATTTAATTTTTCTGGAGGGCCACCGACCCGGTCGCCTGTTTTAAACAATTTTTGGGAGTGCCACATACAGGCACTCAATCTATTCAATTTTTCTGGAGGGCCACCTACCTGCTCCTCTGGTTTGAAAACTTTTTTGCACTGCCACATACAGGCACTCAATCTATTCCATTTTTCTGGAGGGCCACCTACCTGCTCCTCTGGTTTGAAAACTTTTTTGGACTGCCACATACAGGCACTCAATCTATTCCATTTTTCTGGAGGGCCACCTACCTGCTCCTCTGGTTTGAAAACTTTTTTGGACTGCCACATACAGGCACTCAATCTATTCCATTTTTCCGGAGGGCCTCCTACCTGCTCCTCTGGTTTGAAAACTTTTTTGGACTGCCACATACAGGCACTATCCAAATTAAATTGTCTCCATAGCAGCCTCCACACGTTGTCTCCATTGCTTCCTCCAAAAGTCATCCATATAACTGCCTCCATACATCGTCCCTTTATCAAACGAGGTGTGTCAGGCAGAAATTTGGGTTGTTTTCATGGATTCCACATTAAAGTTGTTAACTTTGTCGCCACCCAGCTGTGTTATCCACAAAATATACTGGCAAACTTTTATCATTTACCAATATTATTTCAGCGCTTCTTGCGCTTCTGTTTACATTCCCCTCACCCGCCATATCCTAAACTTATAAGAACGCTACTACACTTGATCTTATACAAAAGGTTCTTAGAAGTGCTGTTTGGGGAGTAGCCTAGAGACACGGGCTTGGATTGGCGAAAGCTCGCCTGGCAGCGGAGCGCCAGCTCCATGCCAAGATCCAACTAACATAGTTTTAACTGCAGCACCTTTAATCTACTACTAGTTCACTGCCTCCATACATGGTCCCCTTATCAAACGAGCTTTGTCAGGCAGAATTTTGGGTTGTTTTCATGGCTTCCACAACAATCTTGTTAATTTTCTCGCCACCCTGCTGTGTTATCCACAAAATATACTGGCAAACTTTTATCATTTACCAATATTATTTCAGCGCTTCTTGCGCATCTGTTTACATTCCCCTCACCCGCCATATCCCAAACTTATAAGAACGCTACTACACTTAACTTGGTGCACGCTGGGACCGAGTCTGACCCTGGGGCTGGTGATATACTGCCGACGCAGAGGATTGCGGGGCCTACCTCGGTCCAGGTCTCAAAGGCCTACTATACCTCCTCCTCCTCCCACCCCTCCTCCACCTCCTCCTCCTCCGAATTACCATCCGTGGCCATGGCGCCATCAGTCGGTAGCTCTAGGCACAGCAGCAGTGCCGTTGCTAAGCGACAGCAGGCGGTGCTCAAACTGCTGAGCCTAGGTGATAAAAGGCACACCGCCCAAGAGCTATTACAGGGCATTCCACATCAAACTTGTTAACTTTGTCGCCACCGTGCTGTGTAAGCCACAAAATATACTGGAAAACTTTTTTCATTTACGGATATTATTTCAGCGCTTCTTGCGCAGATGTTTACATTCCCCTCACCCGCCATATCCCAAACTTATAAGAACGCTACTACACTTGATCTTATACAAAAGGTTCTTAGAAGTGCTGTTTGGGGAGTAGCCTAGAGACAGGGGCTTGGATTGGCGAAAGCTCGCCTGGCAGCGGAGCGCCAGCTCCATGCCAAGATCCAACTAACATAGTTTTAACTGCAGCACCTTTAATCTACTACTAGTTCACTGCCTCCATACATGGTCCCCTTATCAAACGAGCTGTGTCAGGCAGAATTTTGGGTTGTTTTCATGGCTTCCATGTTAACTTTGTCGCCACCCTGCTGTGTAATCCACAAAATATACTGGCAAACTTTTATCATGTACCGATATTATTTGAGCGCTTCTTGCTCACCTCCTTTGGTTCCTCTCTGCCACCCATTGGTTTGAAGCCTGAGACCATTTAGGGTATGTCGCCATGCCACTCTCTAGCCTGCCGCTGCTGCCGCTGCCTCTGCATGAAGTCCCCTATAGTGTCAGGGTCAATTATTGGATGTTTTAGATGCTATCTAGCTTCATTCTGTCACTCTGTCATGGCCATGCTGTTGCCCATAATTTTGGCATAATGGTGCGATTAAGCAGCCTCAGAGGCATCCATGCATGCTGCCCCTGCTGTTTCCTGTCCATTTCCGTGGTGTTTCCATCCTTTTCTGAGGTTCCCAGGTGTTTGGCCAAGCTTCCCTGTGCAGAGCCTTGGTCCCCTTGAAAAATGCTCGAGTCTCCCATTGACTTCAATGGGGCTCGTTATTCGAGACGAGCACTCGAGCATCGGGAAAAGTTCGTCTCGAATAACGAGTACCCGAGCATTTTAGTGCTCGCTCATCTCTAATTGTAATAAATCATTCACATGTTGTTTTGCCCCTCTAAATGTATACAATGATTGTCTGTGTAATACATAGACCATACTATCCATATGCGTCAGACTATATGCACACAATCATTGTTTTTGTCTTTGAGCTAGCCGTTGTTTCAGCAGCTAGTAGAAGCCCCATGTATAAGAAAGGTAACATGGAGCGTGCATTGGATGGTGTAGTGGCAGGACACAGCAGGGGATGCTACACTCTTATTAACAGATGTGTAATTGTCAACACTCCTAGCACATATAGTTCCCTGCCATGGAATTTGTACTTGGCAGCACAGTGACTACACTGTGGCTCTTGGTGTTTTATCTAGGTGTATAAATCTATTTTGGTTACTTGGGTGTAATTAGATTACACCATTTCAGTTCCTGATCAGACCTAATTCTGTATTGTATTATTTGCTTCCTCTCTTTTGTATGTATTTATCAATAATATTTTTAATTGTATAATCATGTAGAGTTTAGTCCATTTTGATGAATGTAATTTAATTATTTTTATACTAGATTTGATTTTTTTTTTCTGTTTTATTACTTTTTCACTGGTTGGCGTTTGGAATAGTTTCTAAACAATAAACATTTTTTATTACCGCTATCATCATACAGAACAGTGCAATGCACACACATCATTGTGCCATACATGGAATAGTTTCTGATGACAGACAGGCCACAAAAAACAGACCACAGGTCTATTGGATGGGTTTTAAATAGAGATGAGCGAGCACTAAAATGCTCGGGTGCTCGTTTTTCGAGACGAACTTTTCCAGATGCTCGAGTGCTCGTCTCGAATAACGAGCCCCATTGAAGTCAATGGGAGACCCGAGCATTTTTTAAATAAAACTGAACAGTAAAAGAACAGTGCAAAAAAAAAAAATTCCAGATGTTTGCAGATGTTTTAGATGTAAGAACACATTGAAATAACACTATTCTTCACTTTGCAGGTGTTCGCGCGTGTCTCCCGCTAAGTTAGGAGATGTGCACGAACATCTGGAATGTGAAGAATAGTGTTATTTCAATGTGTTCTGCACTTAAATGCTCCTGTGTTCACTGTTTTTAATGTTTTAATTCTATTCTTCACATTGCAGGTGTGCGCGTGTGTCTCCGATAGGTTCGGAGATACGCCCGCACATCTGCAAAGTGAAGAATAGTGTTATATCAATGTGTTCTGCCCTTAAATGTTCGTGTTTTCACTGTTTTTAATGTTTTAATTCTATTCTTCACATTGCAGGTGTTCGTGCGTGTCTCCCGATAGGTTCGGAGATACGCGCGCACAGCTGCAAAGTGAAGAATAGAATTAAAACATTAAAAACAGTGAATACAGGACCATTTAAGTGCAGAACACATTGAAAGAACACTATTCTTCACATTCCAGATGTTCCGAACATCTCCTAACTTAGCGGGAGACACGCGCGAACACCTGGAAAGTGAAGAATAGTGTTATTTCAATGTGTTCTTACAAGTAAAACATCTGCAAACATGTGTAATATTTTTTTTACAATAAAAATACTTTTATTCAATTTATTTTATTAATTTACTGCTCGATCTCGAGCCGGCGAGATACTCGTCCGAGTAACGAGCCGGTCCGAGTATGCTAATACTCGACCGAGCAGTATACTCGGACGAGTATACTCGCTCATCTCTAGTTTTAAATAAATACTTGCATGCCCATTATTGATGATGTCTGTAGACTGCTCTGTTATGTCTTAAGTAGTTTGTTGTTATAAATCAGTGAGTGATCATGCATTTTTATTACTGAAGATTTGCAATTTGCAATATCAGGATGCCAAAGATTTTCTTTACTATGACGTTTTCTCTATAGCTATGAGGCAGGATTTCTCTTCATTGGTCTTACATGTGAAAGTCAATGTGAAATCGTTTGCAGTCTTCACATAATTCATCTGCCACCTTATTTGTCCATCTTTCAGCTTGCCGTTTTCTAGATGATATTGAGCCAAGTAATGAGATTTTGTGTCTCGCTTAAGTTCACTTCATCTGAACAATAGTACATCAACAGTTTATTATTAATCCATGAATCAAGCTATTGAATATGTAAAATTGAATATTCCCTGCCGTGTACTGGGAAGCGGTAAAAAAAAAATCCAAATGCAGTGAAAATGGTGAAAAAACGCATTTGCGCTGTTTTCTTGTGGGCTTGGATTTTACAGCTTTCACTTCACACCCCAAATGACATGTCTACTTTATTCTTTGGGTCAATATGATTACGGGGATACCAAACTTGTATAGGTTTTATAATGTTTTCATACATTTACAAAAATTAAAACCTCGTAAAAATTTTTTTTTTGGTTTTGCCGTCTTCTTAAGCTACCGTATATATACTCGAGTATAAGCCGACCCGAGTGTAAGCCGAGACCCCTAATTTCAACACAAAAAACTGAGAAAACCTATTGACTCGAGTATAAGCCGAGGGTGGGAAATGCATTGGTTACAGCCTCCCAGTATATAGTCTGCCAGCCCCTGTAGCATACAGCCAGCCCAGCCCCTGTAGTAGATAAAAAAATAACACTGTACTCATCTTTCCAACGTCCCCCATAGGTCCTCTTCTGTCTCAGACTGTCTCAGACAGAAGAAGATCTACGGGTGACGTCAGAAAGGTGAGTTTTGTCTTTATTTTTTTAGTTGACTCGAGTATATAAGGTAATAACTTTTTCATACTTCGTTGTCCGGTGCTGTGGGTGGTGTCATTTTTTGCAACTTTTGATGTTGTTTTCAATTATATTATTTTTAGGACGGTACGGCCTTTTGATTACTTTTTATAGAATTTTTTTTTAAACTGCAAAAAGTGCCAAAAGTGATAGCACATTGTAATGAAAGGGTTTAAACGAAGTAGCCTCAGGTCTTCAGAAGAATCGAGGATACCATGGCAATGGATCGCCGCTCCCTGATGATGTCACGGGGAGCGTCGATCCTCGGAAAAATGGCGGCTCATGGGCCGTTTTTTAATAAAACTTTATACTCCAATACTTTGCAATCGAAAGCTCTGGACAAATGTGGGATAAGTCTTAATTTAGGTGGAGGATTTGTTGAGTAGCAGGGTATGGATGAAATTTTATAATTAGCTTGCAAAATGTGACAAAATATAAAAAATCGGAATGTAATTTTGGTGTAAAAACATTTATTTGAAAAAAACACAGGAAAACAAGGCAAAAGCAACAAAAATCTGAATACCAGAAACATGAAACTGAACAGTCCCAGGGAAAGCTGTCAGGAAAGCTGGGCTCCAGGGCAGGCTGTCAGGAAAGCTGGGCTCCAGGGCAGGCTGTCAGGAAAGCTGGGCTCCAGAGCAGGCTGTCACGAAAGCTGTGCTCCGGGAAGGCTGCCAGGAAAGCTGGCATACAGGGCAGGCTGCCAAGAAAGCTGGACTCCAGGGCAGGCTGACATGAAAGCTGGGCTCCAGGGCAGGCTGGCAGGAAAGCTGCGCTCCAGGGCAAGCTGTCAGTAAAGTTGGGCTCCAGGGCAGGCTGCCAAGAAAACTGAGCTCCAGGGCAGGCTGCCAGGAAAGCTGGGTTCCATGGCAGGCTGCCAAGAAATCTGGGCTCTTGGAAGGCTGCCAGAAAAGTTGGGCTTCATGGTAGGCTGTCAGGAAAGCTGGGCTCCAGGGCAGGCTGTCAGGAAAGCTGGGCTCCAGAGCAGGCTGTCACGAAAGCTGTGCTCCGGGAAGGCTGCCAGGAAAGCTGGCATACAGGGCAGGCTGCCAAGAAAGCTGGACTCCAGGGCAGGCTGACATGAAAGCTGGGCTCCAGGGCAGGCTGGCAGGAAAGCTGCGCTCCAGGGCAAGCTGTCAGTAAAGTTGGGCTCCAGGGCAGGCTGCCAAGAAAACTGAGCTCCAGGGCAGGCTGCCAGGAAAGCTGGGTTCCATGGCAGGCTGCCAAGAAATCTGGGCTCTTGGAAGGCTGCCAGAAAAGTTGGGCTTCATGGTAGGCTGTCAGGAAAGCTGGGCTCCTGGGCAGGCTGCCATGAAAGCTGTGCTCCAGGGCAGGCTGCCAGGAAAGCTGGGCTCCTGGGCAGGCTGCCATGAAAGCTAGGCTCCAGGGCAGGCTTGCCAGGGCAAGAAGGCAAGAAGGCAGGATGCCAGGGTCCACATCCTCGTGCATGAAGGCAGGATGCCAGGTTCTAGGGCCACTGGGAAGAAAGCAGGCTGACAATTTCCAGAGAACAGCTGAAACAGCCCTGACCAAATCACTAGCAACCCGTCTTTCCAGAGTTATTGGGAAGCTTGGTGTTCACAAGCCTGCCACCAGAAGGTCATGACGCATAATTTTTTTTATCAAGAGCTTGGAAGAAACTAATGAATAGAGATGAGCGAGCACTAAAATGCTCGGGTACTCGTTATTCGAGACAAACTTTTCCCGATGCATTTTTCAAGGGGACCAAGGCTCTGCACAGGGAAGCTTGGCCAAACACCTGGGAACCTCAGAAAAGGATGTAAACACCACGGAAATGGACAGGAAACAGCAGGGGCAGCATGCATGGATGCCTCTGAGGCTGCTTAATCGCACCATTATGCCAAAATTATGGGCAACAGCATGGCCATGACAGAGTGACCGAATGAGGCTAGATAGCATCTAAAACATCCAATAATTGACCCTGACACTATAGGGGACGGCATGCAGAGGCAGCGGCAGCAGTGGCAGGCTAGAGAGTCTCATGGCGACATACCCTAAATTGACTCAGGTTTCACCAAAGGAGGTGAAATGATTTCCTATGTGAACAAAAGGTTGAAGGTATATTAAGTCGATAACACAGCATGGTGGCGACATAGTGACCAAGTTCCATAACGTATCTGGTGAAACACCCGAAAAATGAGCCTGACACAGCTCTTTTGATAAGGGGACGACATGTGGAGGCAGCCATGGAGACAACTTCCATGATTAAGAGCGACAGTATGGGGCATTCATATTGCGCTGCTATGATTGCAACTTCAGGTCTCCAGCATGGCGGCGACAGATGGGCCGAGTTCCACTATGTATCTGGTGAAACACCTGAAAATTCTGCCTGACACAGCTCGTTTGATAAGGGGATGATGTGCTGCATATGCTCTCGTGCTCCAGCGTCTGGGGTATAGAGAGTTGAAATGAGACATTAGTGGACGCTGTTGAGGATCGTGGAGGCAAAATGGACAGGAAACAGCAGGGGCAGCATGCATGGATGCCTCTGAGGCTGCCTAATCTTGGGATGGAGCTGGTGGTCCACCGCCAGGCGAGCTTTCGCCTGTCCAAGCCCCTGTCTCTCGGCTCCTCCCCACCCAAAATGGGCCTGGGGGCCAGAAGCGTTTACTTTGAAAAAATTATAATTTTCAAAGCAGGCCGGGTCGTTTGAATATTTCACCTAGGAATAATGGAATAGCATAGTGGTTCTATTTTTAATTGTTTTTACGGAAATGGTTCCATGATTAAGAGTGACAGTATGGGGCATCCATATTGCGCTGCTATGATTGCAACTTCAGGTCTCCAGCATGGCGGCGACAGATGGGCCGCGTTTCACTATGTATCTGGTGAAACACCTGAAAATTCTGCCTGACACAGCTCGTTTGATAAGGGGACGATGTATGGAGGCAGTGAACTAGTAGTAGATTAAAGGTGCTGCAGTTAAAACTATGTTAGTTGGATCTTGAGATGGAGCTGGCGCTCCGCTGCCAGGCGAGCTTTCGCCAATCCAAGCCCCTGTCTCTAGGCTACTCCCCAAACAGCACTTCTAAGAACCTTTTGTATAAGATCAAGTGTAGTAGCGTTCTTATAAGTTTAGGATATGGCGGGTGAGGGGAATGTAAACAGATGCGCAAGAAGCGCTGAAATAATATTGGTAAATGATAAAAGTTTGCCAGTATATTTTGTGGATTACACAGCAGGGTGGCGACAAAGTTAACAAGTTTGATGTGGAATGCCCTGTAATAGCTCTTGGGCGGTGTGCCTTTTATCGCCTAGGCTCAGCAGTTTGAGCACCGCCTGCTGTCGCTTAGCGACGGCACTGCTGCTGTGCCTAGAGCTACCGACTGATGGCGCCATGCCCACGGATGGTAATTTGGAGGAGGAGGAGGTGGAGGAGGGGTGGGAGGAGGAGGAGGTATAGTAGGCCTTTGAGACCTGGACTGAGGTAGGCCCCGCAATCCTCGGCGTCGGCAGTATATGACCAGCCCCAGGGTCAGACTCGGTCCCAGCCTCCACCAAGTTAAGTGTAGTAGCGTTCTTATAAGTTTGGGATATGGCGGGTGAGGGGAATGTAAACAGATGCGCAAGAAGCGCTGAAATAATATCCGTAAATGGTAAAAGTTTGGCAGTATATTTTGTGGATTACACAGGAGTGTAATCAACAGATGCGCAAGAAGCGCTGAAATAATATCGGTAAATGATAAAAGTTTGCCAGTATATTTTGTGGATAACACAGCAGGGTGGCGACAAAGTTAACAACTTTGATGTGGAATCCATGAAAACTATTCAAATTTCTGCCTGACACACCTCGTTTGATAAGGGGACGATGTATGGAGGCAGCTATATGGACGACTTTTGGAGGTAGCAATGGAGACAACGTGTGGAGGCTGCTATGGAGACAATTTAATTTGGATAGTGCCTGTATGTGGCAGTCCAAAAAAGTTTTCAAACCAGAGGAGCAGGTAGGTGGCCCTCCAGAAAAATGAAATAGATTGAGTGCCTGTATGTGGCAGTCCAAAAAAGTTTTCAAACCAGAGGAGCAGGTAGGTGGCCCTCCAGAAAAATGAAATAGATTGAGTGCCTGTATGTGGCAGTCCAAAAAAGTTTTCAAACCAGAGGAGCAGGTAGGTGGCCCTCCAGAAAAATGAAATAGATTGAGTGCCTGTATGTGGCAGTCCAAAAAAGTTTTCAAACCAGAGGAGCAGGTAGGTGGCCCTCCAGAAAAATGAAATAGATTGAGTGCCTATATGTGGCAGTCCAAAAAAGTTTTCAAACCAGAGGAGCAGGTAGGTGGCCCTGCAGAAAAATTGAATAGATTGAGTGCCTGTATGTGGCAGTCCCAAAAATTGTTTAAAACAGAGGACCGGGTAGGTGGCCCTCCAGAAAAATTGAATAGATTGAGTGCCTGTATGTGGCACTCCCAAAAATTGTTTAAAACAGAGGACCGGGTAGGTGGCCCTCCAGAAAAATTAAATGCATAAAGTACTATAGCTAGAGCCAGTGGGCCCTGTCAAAAAATAGCCAGTTTCCTCTGCTTTAGTGTACAAAGAGGAGGAGAAGGAGGAAAATGAGGAGGAGGAGTGCATAAATTATTCAGGTTGAGCTTCCTTCACCTGGTGGAGATTGGAAATTATGAGAAATCCAGGCTTTATTCATCTTAATAAGCGTCAGCCTGTCAGCGCTGTCAGTCGACAGGCGTGTACGCTTATCGGTGATGATGCCACCAGCTGCACTGAAAACCCGCTCGGACAACACGCTAGCGGCAGGGCAGGCAAGAACCTCCAAGGCGTACAGCGCCAGTTCGTGCCACATGTCCAGCTTTGAAACCCAGTAGTTGTAGGGAGCTGTGTGATCATTTAGGACGATGGTATGGTCAGCTACGTACTCCCTCACCATCTTTCTGTAAAGATCAGCCCTACTCTGCCGAGACTGGGGACAGGTGACAGTGTCTTGCTGGGGCGACATAAAGCTGGCAAAAGCCTTGTAAAGCGTACCCTTGCCAGTGCTGGACAAGCTGCCAGCTCACCTACTCTCCCTCGCTACTTGTCCCGCAGAGCTACGCACTCTGCCGCTAGCGAAATGCGCACAGATGCGGCGCACCTTCGTGAGCAAATCAGACAGATTGGGGTATGTCTTGAGGAAACGCTGAACTATCAGATTTAACACATGGGCCAGGCATGGCACATGTGTCAGTCTGCCGAGTTGCAGAGCCGCCACTAGGTTATGGCCGTTGTCACACACAACCATGCCTGGCTTCAGGTTCAGCGGTGCCAGCCACAGATCAGTCTGCGCCGTGATGCCCTGTAATAGTTCTTGGGCGGTGTGCCTTTTATCGCCTAGGCTCAGCAGTTTGAGCACCGCCTGCTGTCGCTTAGCGACGGCACTGCTGCTTTGCCTAGAGCTAGCGACTGATGGCGCCATGCCCACGGATGGTAGTTCGGAGGAGTAGGTGGAGGAGGGGTGGGAGGAGGAGGAGGCATAGTAGGCCTGAAAGACCTGGACCGAGGTAGGCCCCGCAATCCTCGGCGTCGGCAGTATATGAGCAGCCCCAGGGTCAGACTCGGTCCCAGCCTCCACCAAGTTAACCCAATGTGCCGTCAGCGATATATAGTGGCCCTGCCTGGCAGCACTCATCCACGTGTCCGTGGTCAGGTGGACCTTGTCAGAAACGGCGTTGGTCAGGGCACGGATGATGTTCTCTGACACGTGCTTGTGCAGGGCTGGGACGGCACATCGGGAAAAGTAGTGGCGGCTGGGGACCGAATACCGAGGGGCGGCCGCCGCCATGAGGTTGCGAAAGGCCTCGGTCTCTACTAGCCTATAGGGCAGCATCTCCAGGCTAAGCAATCTGGAGATGTGGACATTAAGGGCTTGGGCGTGCGGGTGGGTTGCACTATATTTCCGCTCCAGCGTCTGGGGTATGGAGAGCTGAACGCTGGTGGATGCTGTGGAGGATCGTGGAGGCGACGATGGGGTTTTTGTGCCAGGGTCCTGGGCAGGGGGCTGACTATCAGCTGAAACAGGGGAGGGAGCAGTGGTGTGCATGGCCGGCGGTGAACGGGCTTGGTGCCACTGAGTGGGGTGTTTAGCATTCATATGCCTGCGCATACTGGTGGTAGTTAAGCTAGTAGTGGTGGAACCCCTGCTGATCCTGGTTTGGCAAAGGTTGCACACCACAGTCCGTCGGTCATCCGGTGTTTCCTTAAAGAACCTCCAGACTTCTGAAAATCTAGCCCTCGCCGCGGGAGCCCTCGCCACGGGAGCTTCACTACGTGACACATTTGGCGCTGATGCACCTGCTCTGGCCCTGCCTCTCCGTCTGGCCCCGCCACTGCCTCTTCCAACCTGTTCTGGTCGAGGACTCTCCTCCGTCTCAGAAGCACTGTGTTCACCCGGCCTCTCAACCCAGCTTGGGTCTGTCACCTCATCATCCTCCGATCCCTCAGTCTGCTCCCCCCTCGGACTTCCTGCCCTGACAACAACTTCACCACTGTCTGACAACCGTGTCTCCTCATCGTCGGACACCTCTTTACACACTTCTTCCTCTACGTCAAGAAGGTCATCATCACCCACATACTGCGACTGGTGGAAAACCTGGGCATCGGAGAATTGCTCAGCAGCAACCGGACAAGTGGTTTGTGACTGTGGGAAGGGTCCAGAAAACAGTTCCTCAGAGTATGCCGGTTCAAATGCCAAATTTTCCTGGGAGGGGGCAGACTGGGGGGGAGGAGGCTGAGGTGCAGGAGCTGGAGGAGTGCCGATTTCGGTGACATAGGTGGACTGCGTGGAAGACTGACTGGTGGACAAATTGCTCGAAGCATTGTCGGCAATCCACGACATCACCTGTTCGCACTGTTCTGGCCTCAACAGTGCTCTACCACGAGTCCCAGTAACTTCAGACATGAACCTCTGGAGTGTAGCTCTGCGGCGTTCCCCTGCTCCCTCATCAGCAGGTGGTGTCTCACCCCGCCCAGGACCACGGCCTCTGACCCCTGCAGTAGTTGGACGCCCACGTCCCCGCCCTCGTCCTCTACCCTTAGCCCTCGGGTTAAACATTTTGAAAATGAAAGTTATAACTTTAATTTTTTTTTAACTTTTTTTTGTGTTTTTTTGTGTTTTTTAGTTTTTAAAACCAAACGATGCTATCCTATTGTTATGGCTATTTTCTAGCCAAGTATGAAAGCACACTGCTATGCCAGATGAGATGACGCTGAGTTACGAAAAAATAAACATAAAATAAAAAGTAAATGGCAGACTGTGCCTAATTGAAATCAAACCCCTAATAAATTTTCCCACTTCGGTCTTTGCGATGGATATGTGCGTCACTAAGCGCTAAACACAACTGTCGCAAGTCTCACTACAAATTCCTCACAATATGGTAGTAGATGCACTACAGCAAGGACAGCCACCAGCAGATCAACCAGAAATAAAATATATATAACGCTATTGTAGGCCTAAGTAAGCCGTTTGGATTCTCCTATGGCTATTTTCTAGCCAAGTATGAAAGCACACTGCTATGCCAGATGAGATGACGCTGAGTTATGAAAAAATAAACGTAAAATAAAAAGTAAATCGCAGACTGTGCCTAATTGAAATCAAACCCCTAATAAATTTTCCCACTTCGGTCTTTGCGATGGATATGTGCGTCACTAAGCGCTAAACACAACGGTCGCAAGTCTCACTACAAATTCCTCACAATATGGTAGTAGATGCACTGCAGCAAGGACAGCCACCAGCAGATCAACCAGAAATAAAATATATATAACGCTATTGTAGGCCTAAGTAAGCCGTTTGGATTCTCCTATGGCTATTTTCTAGCCAAGTATGAAAGCACACTGCTATGCCAGATGAGATGACGCTGAGTTATGAAAAAATAAACGTAAAATAAAAAGTAAATGGCAGACTGTGCCTAATTGAAATCAAACCCCTAATAAATTTTCCCACTACGGTCTTTGCGATGGATATGTGCGTCACTAAGCGCTAAACACAACGGTCGCAAGTCTCACTACAAATTCCTCACAATATGGTAGTAGATGCACTGCAGCAAGGACAGCCACCAGCAGATCAACCAGAAATAAAAAATATAACGCTATTGTAGGCCTAAGTAAGCCGTTTGGATTCTCCTATGGCTATTTTGTAGCCAAGTATGAAAGCACACTGCTATGCCAGATGAGATGACGCTGAGTTATGAAAAAATAAACGTAAAATAAAAAGTAAATGGCAGACTGTGCCTAATTGAAATCAAACCCCTAATAAATTTTCCCACTTCGGTCTTTGCGATGGATATGTGCGTCACTAAGCGCTAAACACAACGGTCACAAGTCTCACTACAAATTCCTCACAATATGGTAGTAGATGCACTGCAGCAAGGACAGCCACCAGCAGATCAACCAGAAATAAAATATATAACGCTATTGTAGGCCTAAGTAAGCCGTTTGGATTCTCCTATGGCTATTTTCTAGCCAAGTATGAAAGCACACTGCTATGCCAGATGAGATGACGCTGAGTTATGAAAAAATAAACGTAAAATAAAAAGTAAATGGCAGACTGTGCCTAATTGAAATCAAACCCCTAATAAATTTTCCCACTTTGGTGTTTGAGGTGGATATGTGTGTCACTAAGAGCTAAACACAACAGTAGCAAGTCCCCCTGCAAATTCCTCACAATATGGTACTAGCTGCAAATAAAAAAAAAAAAAAGTATAACGTTATTGTAGCCCTAAGAAGGGCTGTTGGGTTCTTGTAGAATCACTCCTGCCTAACACTATTCTAATAGAACAGCCTAACGCTTTCCCTGACCAGCAGCAGCTCTCTCCCTAGCGGTATCCAGACACAGAATGATCCGAGCAGCGCAGGCAGGGGCTAGTCTATTCCAGGGTCACCTGATCTGGCCAGCCAACCACTGCTATCGACGTGTAAGGGTACCACGTCATGCTGGGTGGAGTGCAGAGTCTCCTGGCTTGTGATTGGCTCTGTTTGTGGCCGCCAAAAAGCAAAACGGCGGGAGCTGCCATTTTCTCGAGCGGGCGAAGTATTCGTCCGAGCAACGAGCAGTTTCGAGTACGCTAATGCTCGATCGAGCATCAAGCTCGGACGAGTATGTTCGCTCATCTCTACTAATGAACACTTAAGACCAGATCTATGGGAGATAGGCTGGGGATATGATATCTAATTGATAGCATATTCCTATGCTTTTAGTGCAGCTAGAGTGACATGTGATTGAACTTTAGTTTACCAATGGCAAATAATAAATGTGATGGTATATTAACCTCTTCCCGCTCAGCGTCCGATATATCGGACGCTGAGCTCAGTGACTTAGCGCTCAGCGTCCGATATATCGGACGCTGAGCTGATGCCGGTTTGGCTCAAGATTTGAGCCGAACCGGCATCGGGAAAGACGGGGTGCCGGCTGTGACTGATAGCCGGCACCCCAGTGTAACACCCGCGATCGGAGTTGTCTCCGATCGCGGGTGCTTAACCCGTTAAATGCCGCGGTCAGCGCGACCGCGGCATCTAACATGTATCTGGGGGGTCTTTCCCCCACGATCGGCCCCCCCGAAACGTTTTCGGGGTGCGCCGATCGTTGCTATAGTAACTCTGGGGTCCGATCTGGACCCCAGAGTTACCTGCAAGAATCGCCAGTAAGATGGCGTCTGTGACGTCATCTTACTGGCACAGTGCCAGCCTATGCAAGTGTATAGGCTGACACTGATAATACTCTGCAATACATGAGTATTGCAGAATATTATCATGAACAAGCAATCAGAGGATTTCTTGTTCATGTACCATGGTATACAAGTGAAAAAGTAAAAAAAAAAATGTTATTCAATAAAAAAATAAAGTAATAAATCACTAAAAATGCCCAAAACCCCCAAAACATATAAAGAGACATATAACTAAAAAAAAAGTCTAAATCATAACACAAACCCCACATATATAGTATCACCGCGTCCGTAACAACCCGTAGAATAAAAGTAAATCATTATTGAACCCCCACGATAAACGCCGTAAAAAAAACTGCTATAAACCTTCCAAAAATTATGATTTTTAGCTATTCAATCCCACAAAAAATGCTATAAAATGCGATCAAAAAACCATGTGTACTCCGACATGATACTGGTGCAAAGTACAACATGTCCCGCAAAAAACAAGCCATCAACCAGCTCCGTAGCCAAAAAAGTAACAATGTTATGCCACTTGGAAGACGGCAATACATAAATGATAGATTTTTCCCCACATTAGGGTTTTGTTTGACAAATTTAGTAAAACGTAAGAAAATATATTCAAGTCTGGTATCCCCGTAATCGTATCAACCCATAGAATAAAGATAACATGATTATTAGTCTATACGGTGAACACCAAAAAAAAAAAGAGTAAAAAATCCAGTACAGAATTGATGCTTTTCTACTCCTGCCCTCAAAAAAAGTTCCTAAATTTTCAACAATAGGTGATACCAACCCCAAAATGGTAACAATGGAAAAAGCATCTCATCCCGCAAAAAAAATGGCATCACATGGCCCCAATAACGCAAAAGCGAAAATTTTATAGCCTTCAAAAGGGGCCAATGAGGAAACTAAAATCCTGGCAGCTGCAGGGCGCTCCTTCCCTTCTGCGTCTCGCTGTGCGCCCATAAAACAAGTAACGGCCACATTTGGGGGGTCTCTGCACTCAGGAGAAATTGCAGAACAAATTGTATGGTGGGTTTTCTCTTTTTATATTTTGGAAATGTGTAAATTTTAGTGCTAAATGAACGTATAAGGGAACAATTTGACCATTCTAAATTTCACCTCCATTTTGATTCAATTACTATGAAGATCTCAAGGGGTTAACAATCTTCGTAAAAGCTGTTTCTGATAGCTTGAGGGGTGCAGATTTGAAAATGGGTAGATTATATAGGGGGTTTTGATGCTAAATATGTAAAATTTCATTCCAAACTGTATTTATCCCCAAAATAGTCAATTCTGAAAATCCGGAAAAGCAATATTCTTTTTGTAAGCTGCGTGACATCAAAATAAATTATCCAGACATTTCAAAAATTATGAAAATGTAAAGTAGACAAATGGGAAATGTTATTCAGCAACTTATTTAGGTGGTAAATCTATCTGCCTGGAAACGCAATGATTTTGAATTTCGAAAATGGCAAATTTTTCAAAAAATTTATCATATTTTCTTTTTTTTTGTAAATAAACGCAAAACTTATCAGCCAAAATTTACCACTAAAATGAAGTACAACATGTGGGGAAAAAAAACAATCTCAGAATCGTTTTGATAAGTAACAGTGTTCAAAAGTTATAACCATATAAAGCGACGCAGGTCAGAATCCAAAAAATCGGGCTGAGCCTTAACCTGCAAAATGGCTGCGTCCTTAAGGGGTTAAAGAATGTCAATTAATTAGCATGAAGTATTGGTTGGTAAAATCTCATGTCACATATAGATTATACTACACTTATGCATTGTTGTACAAGATTTAATTTAAAGAACATTCAAATTGTAATTGCTATTCCCAATTACATTTGTTGGGAAGTTGTCCTAAGATAAATGGTAACTGGGGGAAAAATATAACCTGATTGAAGTTACATTGAAAATGCAGTACTAGAGGTAACACCAGGCAATCTAACTCTCCTTATTAAAAATGTGTATCCAAGTTAATATTATTTCTTAGTATGAAACTAGATGGACTGGTAGAATAGTTATCTTTAATTTAAAATAAAACAATAGAATATTGGTTCAAATTCCTCAGTGTTCCTACGAAGTGGAAAATTACTTTTCTCTACAGCAGCTGACTCTGCTAGATTGGAGATAAAAAGAGGCAGAATGCGTACTTACCTGTTCACCTGTGAGCCAGTGTGTGCTAGACCCAAGTGGTCATCATCACTGCATACAATTACTGTTAGCAGCAGGAATTAAATGGCTATGGGGTCACTCGCATATGTTTGGACAGTCCACCTGAATGAATAGTATAGCAGTCACTAATAAAATGATTGTGTATATTTGTAAGTTTAGTGAAAGGTTTATAATGACTGTTGAGATTGCCTTGTAAAATAAGTGGTAACTTGCACAATACAATTGCTGTACAAAAGGTTGTTTGGCTCAAAAAGAGGAATTAAAGTACATGTAATCTTCAGTGTACATTACTATGGCAATAGATGCTTTACCCAGCAGGATAGAGCTGTTTTCACTAAGGTGAGTCACGGTACTGCTCACCAATTAGATGTTAGCATTAGAGATGAGCGAACATGCTCGTCCGAGCTTGATGCTCGGTCGAGCATTAGGGTACTCGAAACTGCTCGTTGCTCGGACGAATACTTTGCCCGCTCGAGAAAATGGCAGCTCCCGCCGTTTTGCTTTTTGGCGGCCAGAAACAGAGCCAATCACAAGCCAGGAGACTCTGCACTCCACCCAGCATGACGTGGTACCCTTACACGTCGATAGCAGTGGTTGGCTGGCCAGATCAGGTGACCCTGGGATAGACTAGCCGCTGGCCGCGCTGCTCGGATCATTCTGTCTCTGGATGCCGCTAGGGAGAGAGCTGCTGCTGGTCAGGGAAAGCGTTAGGGTGTTCTATTAGCTTACTGTTAGGCAGGAGTGATTCTCAAAGAACCCAACAGCCCTTCTTAGGGCTACAATAACGTTCTACTTTTTTTATTTTAATTTGCATCTTTTACCATTTTGTGAGGAATTAGCAGGGGGACTTGCTACCGTTGTGTTTAGCTCTTAGTGGCACACATATCCATAGCAAAGACCGAAGTGGGAAAATTCAGTAGGGGTTGGATTTCTATTAGGCAATAACTCAGTGTCATCTCATCTGGCATAGTAGTGTGCTTCCTTTGATACTTGGCTAGAAAATAGCCATAGGAGAATACAAATAGCTTCTTGAAGCCTACAGTAGCGTTCTATATATTTGATTTCTGGTTGATCTGCTGGTGGCTGTAGTTTCTGCAGTGCATGTACTTGCCAATTCTGAGCAATTTGTAGTGAGACTTGCGACCGCTGTGTTCTGCGCTTAGTGGCGCACATATCCATAGCAAAGGCTGAAGTGGGAAAATTCAGTAGGGGTTGGATTTCTATTAGGCAATAACTCAGTGTCATCTCATCTGGCATAGTAGTGTGCTTCCTTTGATACTTGGCTAGAAAATAGCCATAGGAGAATACAAATAGCTTCTTGAAGCCTACAGTAGCGTTCTATATATTTGATTTCTGGTTGATCTGCTGGTGGCTGTAGTTTCTGCAGTGCATGTACTTGCCAATTCTGAGCAATTTGTAGTGAGACTTGCGACCGCTGTGTTCTGCGCTTAGTGGCGCACATATCCATAGCAAAGGCTGAAGTGGGAAAATTCAGTAGGGGTTGGATTTCTATTAGGCAATAACTCAGTGTCATCTCATCTGGCATAGTAGTGTGCTTCCTTTGATACTTGGCTAGAAAATAGCCATAGGAGAATACAAATAGCTTCTTGAAGCCTACAGTAGCGTTCTATATATTTGATTTCTGGTTGATCTGCTGGTGGCTGTAGTTTCTGCAGTGCATGTACTTGCCAATTCTGAGCAATTTGTAGTGAGACTTGCGACCGCTGTGTTCTGCGCTTAGTGGCGCACATATCCATAGCAAAGGCTGAAGTGGGAAAATTCAGTAGGGGTTGGATTTCTATTAGGCAATAACTCAGTGTCATCTCATCTGGCATAGTAGTGTGCTTCCTTTGATACTTGGCTAGAAAATAGCCATAGGAGAATACAAATAGCTTCTTGAAGCCTACAGTAGCGTTCTATATATTTGATTTCTGGTTGATCTGCTGGTGGCTGTAGTTTCTGCAGTGCATGTACTTGCCAATTCTGAGCAATTTGTAGTGAGACTTGCGACCGCTGTGTTCTGCGCTTAGTGGCGCACATATCCATAGCAAAGGCTGAAGTGGGAAAATTCAGTAGGGGTTGGATTTCTATTAGGCAATAACTCAGTGTCATCTCATCTGGCATAGTAGTGTGCTTCCTTTGATACTTGGCTAGAAAATAGCCATAGGAGAATACAAATAGCTTCTTGAAGCCTACAGTAGCGTTCTATATATTTGATTTCTGGTTGATCTGCTGGTGGCTGTAGTTTCTGCAGTGCATGTACTTGCCAATTCTGAGCAATTTGTAGTGAGACTTGCGACCGCTGTGTTCTGCGCTTAGTGGCGCACATATCCATAGCAAAGGCTGAAGTGGGAAAATTCAGTAGGGGTTGGATTTCTATTAGGCAATAACTCAGTGTCATCTCATCTGGCATAGTAGTGTGCTTCCTTTGATACTTGGCTAGAAAATAGCCATAGGAGAATACAAATAGCTTCTTGAAGCCTACAGTAGCGTTCTATATATTTGATTTCTGGTTGATCTGCTGGTGGCTGTAGTTTCTGCAGTGCATGTACTTGCCAATTCTGAGCAATTTGTAGTGAGACTTGCGACCGCTGTGTTCTGCGCTTAGTGGCGCACATATCCATAGCAAAGGCTGAAGTGGCAAAATTCAGTAGGGGTTGGATTTCTATTAGGCAATAACTCAGTGTCATCTCATCTGGCATAGTAGTGTGCTTCCTTTGATACTTGGCTAGAAAATAGCCATAGCAATAGGATAGGATTGTTTGGTTCTAAAAACTCAAAAAAAAACAAAAAACACAAAAAAAAACAAAAAACACAAAAAAAACACACAAAAAAAAAAAAAAAAAGTAAAAAAAAAAAAAAAGTTATAACTCTCATTTTAAAAATGTTTAACCCCAGGGCTAGGGGTAGAGGACGAGGGCGGGGACGTGGGCGTCCAACTACTGCAGGGGTCAGAGGCCGTGGTCCTGGGCGGGGTGAGACACCACCTGCTGATGAGGGAGCAGGGGAACGCCGCAGAGCTACACTCCCTAGGTTCATGTCTGAAGTTACTGGGACTCGTGGTAGAGCACTGTTGAGGCCAGAACAGTGCGAACAGGTGATGTCGTGGATTGCTGACAATGCTTCGAGCAATTTGTCCACCACCAGTCAGTCTTCCACGCAGTCCACCCATGTCACCGAAATCCCCACTCCTCCAGCTCCTGCACCTCAGCCTCCTCCCCCCCAGTCTGCCCCCTCCCAGGAAAATTTGCCATTTGAACCGGCATACTCTGAGGAACTGTTTTCTGGACCCTTCCCACAGTCACAAACCACTTGTCCGGTTGCTGATGAGCAATTTTCCGATGCCCAGGTTTTCCACCAGTCACAGTCTGTGGGTGATGATGACCTTCTTGACGTAGTGGAAGTGTGTAAAGAGGTGTCCGACGATGAGGAGACACGGTTGTCAGACAGTGGGGAAGTTGTTGTCAGGGCAGGAAGTCCGAGGGGGGAGCAGACTGAGGGATCGGAGGATGATGAGGTGACAGACCCAAGCTGGGTTGAGAGGCCGGGTGAACACAGTGCTTCTGAGACGGAGGAGAGTCCTCGACCTGAACAGGTTGGAAGAGGCAGTGGTGGGGCCAGACGGAGAGGCAGGGCCAGAGCTGGTGCATCAGCGCCACTGTCAACTAGTGAAGCTCCCGTGGTGAGGGCTCTTGCGGCGAGGGCTAGATCTTCAGAAGTGTGGAGGTTCTTTAAGGAAACACCGGATGACCGACGGACTGTGGTGTGCAACATTTGCCAAACCAGGCTCAGCAGGGGTTCCACCACTACTAGCTTAACTACCACCAGTATGCGCAGGCATATGAATGCTAAGCACCCCACTCAGTGGCAACAAGCCCGTTCACCTCCGGCCGTGCACACCACTGCTCCTTCCCCTGTGTCAGCTGCTAGTCAGCCCCCTGCCCAGGACCCTGGCCCAAAAACCCCATCGTCGCCTCCACGATCCTCCACAGCATCCACCAGCGTTCAGCTCTCCATACCCCAGACGCTGGAGCGGAAACGCAAATATAGTGCAACCCACCCGCACGCCCAAGCCCTTAATGTGCACATCTCCAGATTGCTTAGCCTGGAGATGCTGCCCTATAGGCTAGTAGAGACCGAGGCCTTTCGCAACCTCATGGCGGCGGCCGCCCCTCGGTATTCGGTCCCCAGCCGCCACTACTTTTCCCGATGTGCCGTCCCAGCCCTGCACCAGCACGTGTCAGACAACATCATCCGTGCCCTGACCAACGCCGTTTCTGACAAGGTCCACCTGACCACGGACACGTGGACGAGTGCTGCCGGGCAGGGCCACTATATATCGCTGACGGCACATTGGGTTAACTTGGTGGAGGCTGGGACCGAGACTGACCCTGGGGCTGCTCATATACTGCCGACGCCGAGGATTGCGGGGCCTACCTCGGTCCAGGTGTTTCAGGCCTACTATGCCTCCTCCTCCTCCCACCCCTCCTCCACCTCCTCCTCCGAACTACCATCCGTGGGCACGGCGCCATCAGTCGGTAGCTCTAGGCACAGCAGCAGTGCCGTCGCTAAGCGACAGCAGGCGGTGCTCAAACTGCTGAGCCTAGGCGACAAAAGGCACACCGCCCAAGAGCTATTACAGGGCATCACGGCGCAGACTGATCTGTGGCTGGCACCGCTGAACCTCAAGCCGGGAATGGTTGTGTGTGACAACGGCCGTAACCTGGTGGCGGCTCTGCAACTCGGCAGACTGACACATGTGCCATGCCTGGCCCATGTGTTAAATCTGATAGTGCAGCGTTTCCTCAAGACATACCCCAATCTGTCTGATTTGCTCACGAAGGTGCGCCGCATCTGTGCGCATTTCAGGAAGTCCAGCCCAGATGCTGCCACTCTCAGGGCAGCGCAGCGCCGCCTCCAACTGCCCGCTCACCGACTGTTGTGCGACGTGCCCACGAGGTGGAATTCAACACTGACCATGTTATCCAGAGTTTACCAGCAGCGCAGAGCGATTGTAGACTGCCAGATGTCAACTTCCACCAGAACTGGTAGTCAGGTCAGTCAGCTTCCTCAAGTCTACAATGAGGAGTGGACGTGGATGTCTGATATCTGTCAGGTGCTGAGTAACTTTGAGGAGTCAACACAGATGGTCAGTGGCGATGCCGCCATCATCAGCCTCACCATCCCGCTGCTTGGCCTGTTGAAAAACTCTCTGGTCAGCATGAAGTCGGAAGCTTTGCGCTCGTCACAAGAGACGGGGGAAGAATATTCCCTTGTTGATAGCCAAAGCACCCTGAGGTCTGTTTCTCAGCGCATATCGGAGGAGGTGGAGGTGGAGGAGGATGAGGAGGAAGAGGAGGAGAATGTTGGCGAGACACAAGAGGGGACCATTGTTGAGTCCTTCACTGTTCAGCGTGTATGGGCAGAAGAAGAGGAGTTGGAGGAGTTGGAGGAGGAGGAAATGGACAGTCAGGCCAGTGAGGGGAGTGAATTCTTACGCGTTGGTACTCTGGCGCATATGGCAGATTTCATGCTAGGCTGCCTATCCCGTGACCCTCGCGTTCAAAGAATTTATTCCAGCACCGATTACTGGGTGTTCACTCTCCTGGACCCACGGTACAAGCAAAATCTTGCCACTCTCATCCCTGCAGAGGAAAGGAGTGTGAGAATGCATGAATACCAGCAGGCCCTGGTGCACAAGCTGAAACAGTATTTCCCTTCTGACAGCGCTAGCGGCAGAGTGCGTAGTTCTGCGGGACAAGTAGCGAGGGAGAGTAGGCGAGCAGGCAGCTTGTCCAGCACTGGCAAGGGTACGCTTTACAAGGCTTTTGCCAGCTTTATGTCACCCCAGCAAGACACTGTCACCTGTCCCCAGTCTCGGCAGAGTAGGGCTGATCTTTACAGAAAGATGGTGAGGGAGTACGTAGCTGACCATACCATCGTCCTAAATGATCACACAGCTCCCTACAACTACTGGGTTTCAAAGCTGGACATGTGGCACGAACTGGCGCTGTACGCCTTGGAGGTTCTTGCCTGCCCTGCCGCTAGCGTCTTGTCCGAGCGGGTTTTCAGTGCAGCTGGTGGCATCATCACCGATAAGCGTACACGCCTGTCGACTGACAGCGCTGACAGGCTGACGCTTATTAAAATGAATAAAGGCTGGATTTCTCAGAATTTCCAATCTCCACCAGGTGAAGGAAGCTCAACCTGAATAATTGATCCACTCCTCCTCCTCCTCCTCATTTTCCTCCTTCTCCTCCTCTTTGTACAGTAAAGCAGAGGAAAATGGCTATTTTTTGACAGGGCCCACTGGCTCTTGCTATACTTCATGCATTTAATTTTTCTGGAGGGCCACCTACCCGGTCCTCTGTTTGAAACAATTTTTGTGAGTGCCACATACAGGCACTCAATCTATTCCATTTTTCTGGAGGGCCACCTACCCGGTCCTCTGGTTTGAACAATTTTTGGGACTGCCACATACAGGCACTCAATCTATTCCATTTTACTGGAGGGCCACCTACCTGCTCCTCTGGTTTGAAACATTTTTGGGACTGCCACATACAGGCACTCAATCTATCCCATTTTACTGGAGGGCCACCTACCTGCTCCTCTGGTTTGAAGAATTTTTGGGACTGCCACATACAGGCACTCAATCTATTCCATTTTACTGGAGGGCCACCTACCTGCTCCTCTGGTTTGAAACATTTTTGGGACTGCCACATACAGGCACTCAATCTATCCCATTTTACTGGAGGGCCACCTACCTGCTCCTCTGGTTTGAAACATTTTTGGGACTGCCACATACAGGCACTCAATCTATCCCATTTTACTGGAGGGCCACCTACCTGCTCCTCTGGTTTGAAACATTTTTGGGACTGCCACATACAGGCACTCAATCTATTCCATTTTACTGCAGGGCCACCTACCTGCTCCTCTGGTTTGAACAATTTTTGGGACTGCCACATACAGGCACTCAATCTATTCCATTTTACTGGAGGGCCACCTACCTGCTCCTCTGGTTTGAACAATTTTTGGGACTGCCACATACAGGCACTCAATCTATCCCATTTTACTGGAGGGCCACCTACCTGCTCCTCTGGTTTGAAAAATGTTTGGGACTGCCACATACAGGCACTATCCAAATTAAATTGTCTCCATAGCAGCCTCCACACGTTGTCTCCATTCCTACCTCCAAAAGTCGTCCATATAGCTGCCTCCATACATCGTCCCTTTATCAAACGAGGTGTGTCAGGCAGAAATTTGGGTTGTTTTCATGGATTCCACATCAAAGTTGTTAACTTTGTCGCCACCCTGCTGTGTAATCCACAAAATATACTTGCAAACTTTTACCATTTAGGGATATTATTTCAGCGCTTCTTGCGCATCTGTTTACATTCCCCTCACCCGCCATATCCTAAACTTATAAGAACGCTACTACACTTGATCTTATACAAAAGTGCTGTTTGGGGAGTAGCCTAGAGACAGGGGCTTGGATTTGCGAAAGCTCGCCTGGCAGCGGAGCGCCAGCTCCATGCGCATCATGCGCTTCTTGCGCATCTGTTTACATTCCCCTCACCCGGCATATCCTAAACTTATAAGAACGCTACTACACTTGATCTTATACAAAAGGTTCTTAGAAGTGCTGTTTGGGGAGTAGCCTAGAGACAGGGGCTTGGATTGGCGAAAGCTCGCCTGGCAGCGGAGCGCCAGCTCCATGCCAAGATCCAACTAACATAGTTTTAACTGCAGCACCTTTAATCTACTACTAGTTCACTGCCTCCATACATGGTCCCCTTATCAAACGAGCTGTGTCAGGCAGAATTTTGGGTTGTTTTCATGGCTTCCATGTTAACTTTGTCGCCACCCTGCTGTGTAATCCACAAAATATACTGGCAAACTTTTATCATGTACCGATATTATTTGAGCACTTCTTGCTCACCTCCTTTGGTTCCTCTCTGCCACCCATTGGTTTGAAGCCTGAGTCCATTTAGGGTATGTCGCCATGACACTCTCTAGCCTGCTGCCGCTGCCTCTGCATGCCGTCCCCTATAGTGTCAGGGTCAATTATTGCATGTTTTAGATGCTATCTAGCTTCATTCTGTCACTCTGTCATGGCCATGCTGTTGCCCATAATTTTGGCATAATGGTGCGTTTAAGCAGCCTCAGAGGCATCCATGCATGCTGCCCCTGCTGTTTCCTGTCCATTTCCGTGGTGTTTCCATCCTTTTCTGAGGTTCCCAGGTGTTTGGCCAAGCTTCCCTGTGCAGAGCCTTGGTCCCCTTGAAAAATGCTCGAGTCTCCCATTGACTTCAATGGGGTTCGTTATTCGAGACGAGCACTCGAGCATCGGGAAAAGTTCGTCTCGAATAACGAGTACCCGAGCATTTTAGTGTTCGCTCATCTCTAGTTAGCATCTAATGAATAATTAATTATTATTATTGATGATGCTGTATATCTCAATAGAGTACGTGGCTCTACATATAGTAGATGGTATGTTCATGAAATAAATACAGCTGTGGGAGATTATTGTATATAAACATTTAAAGGAACATGTGATAAACGAGAGAAAAAAAATATATGAAAAAATTATTAAGATTGTCAATGCCATGTGGAAATGTATTGTATTGAAAGAAATCTCTAGTAACCACATTCACCTTGATCCAAAACACAAGGGCCAAATATTTGAACTTTTGAAATATTTGAAATATTTGAAATTTTACTCTGTTTCTACAGAAGGATTCATATCAGCTATTTTTCTGTCTGATATATACATGGGTATTGGCTATTTAGGATTAATTTATTTCTCTTCAAATAGTTTTTTTTTTTTTTAATTTGGTTCAAAATATCTGTGTCTCTGAAAACTGGTTTCACACTGTATCAGTGATGATTCACTCCCTTACTCATTCTTTAACCCCTTAAGGACACAGGGTTTTTTCGCTCATTTCTCGCTCTCCACCTTCAAAAATCCATAACTTTTTCATTTTTACGTGTACAGACCTGTGTGAGGGCTTATTTTGTGCGTAATAAATTTTACTTTCCCGTAATTTTATTTATTTTAACATGCCGTGTACTGCGAAGCTGAAAAAGAATTCCAAATGTGGAAAAATTGAAAAAAAACTGCACGTGCGTCACGTTCTTGTGGGCTCTGTTTTTACGACTTTCACTCTTGGCTCCAAATAACATGCCTACTTTATTCTTTGGTTCGGTGCGATCGCGGTGATACCAAATTTATACAGGTTTTATTGTGTTTTAATACATTTTTAAAAATTAATCTTCTGAAGCTAATAACTTTTTCATACTGTGGCGCTCGGAGCTGTGTGAGGTGTTATTTTCTGCGAAATGAGCCATCGTTTTTAATGCTACCATTTTGAGGTCTGTGCAACATTTTTATCATTTTTTATTCCATTTTTATGTGATGTAAAAAGGTGTAAAAGTCGCATTTTGGACATTTGGGCGCCATTTTCCGCCTCGGATGTCACCGCCGACCGTAACCGTTTTTATATTTTGATAGATCGGGCATTTTGGGACGCGGTGATACCTAATGTGTCTGTGATTTTTACTGTTTATCATGTTTTATATCAGTTCTAGCAAAAGGGGGGTGATTTGAATTTTTAATATTTTATTAATTTTTTTTATTTTTTAAACTTTTTTTAAACTTTTTTTTTCACTATATCTTAGACCATCTAGGGTACATTAACCCTAGATGGTCAGATCGTTCCTACCATATACTGCAATACTTCTGTATTGCAATATATGGCATTTTTGCAGCTCTTTCATTACAATGAGCCAATGGCTCATTGTAATGAATCTGCAGAAGCCAGATAGTCTCGGGTCAAACGAAGACCCGAGGCTACCATGGCAGCTGATCTCCACCCCCCGATGTCGTTCGGGGGCACGGCGATCATAATAAAGTTGGCGGTGCTCGCGCGCCGCCGTCATCTAAATGGCGCCGGCGCTTTTGCCGGCGGCAACGGACGGGTTAATAGCCGCGATCGGTGCAAGCACCGACCGCGGTTATTAGCAGTGGGGGTTTGCTGCAATATGCAACAACCCTCACCTCTGTATGAAGAGGACTCAGCCCGTGAGCCCTCTTCATACATTCCTTATACCTTCCTTATAGCGTTAAGGGGTTTAAGGAAACCAACCACTTAAAAGTGGTAAATCTTACACACAGATACATGGCACCAGATTAGGGTGAGCTGGTGCCGGAACATATTTTCATTAGTAGAATGAAGCCATTATCAAAGATATCAACATTTATCTCGGCGCACCACACTAGGGCATGGCGCACCATGAGCGTGCCCGTGCGTGTGCCAGATTCTGAAGTGCTGGAGAGACAGGCCTTGCTAAGTTGTGCAGGCGCGAGTGTGCCAGATAGCTTGGTGACGTCATTGGCTCTCCAGCACTTCAGAATCCAACGCATGCACAGGCGTGCTCATGGTGTGTCGTGCCCTATCGTGCACCGAGATAAATGTTAATATAACTTATAAATCTTTGATAATGGCTCTATTCTACTAATGGAAATATGTTCTGGCATGCTGAGCTGGTGCCATGTATCTGTGTGTAAGAACTACCACTTTAAAGTGGTAGGTTTCCTTTAACAGGGGAACGAGTCTCACTATGCAGCAGCACATAAATCTATAGGATCCAGTGTCAGGGTATGGAAAGAGCTTTTTGTTGGTGTTAACCTATAACCCTACCCTTTTCAGCTTTGCCTGCAGTACTGTCAGTTTCCCCTTTTTTACACAACCTCAGAAATTCTAATAATTTACATAGGCTGCTGAGTGAGCTCAAAGAAATCACACCAAAACTGGAGTGTGGTATAAAGATCTTTCTCAGTCATTCTCTATCATTTCCAAGGATTGCTATGTACAAGACATCCATCTATTTCAGAAAGTGCTGCCAGTATAAGGCACATGATGGGAGTCGATCCACAGGCAGGCAACATCTTAGTTCCAGCATTTAGCAAGCGTGCAATATAAAAACACTTTTAATAATCATACAGTAGTACATCACTGTATAAATAACACAATTATGTGAAAGATTGTACAATGATAATATCTTTTTAAAAGATTCATTCTTGATCCTCTTTTCTACTTGAACTTTAAAAACTGAATGGCCCACATTACTAAAAACAGTGCAAACTACAGTATGTACAGTTTGCCTGTGAAGTGTGTAGGGTATGCGAGATTCAGTAATGGCGGCGCTCGCGTACGCACGAATCTTGCGTTTTCTTCACTACTCTTGTGCAGAATGTGGGCCAATAGGTGCAAAGGCTAAAAAGGCTTTAAGAAATGATCTCCGTGGTAGTTATGGAAAACTGGTTCCTCATATCATACCTAAGATGCATAGCGACTGTTCATAAGATCTATTACTGTGCTCATACTAGGGAGTCCCCTCTTCCTAATCGTATAATATAAATTTTAGTTTACATATGAATGGGTTTGGAGGTACTTTTCCCTTGTTATGGGGCTGTCAGGTATTGCCCCTGTTTACACAATCTTAGGTTCTCTAATGGTTAATATAATCCACTGAGTGAGCTCAAAGAAATCATACCAAGACAGAAGTATGGTATAATATCTCTCTCTGTAGAGACCTGATGCTATGCAAGGCTAATGAAAAAGCATTTTCATTAATCATACAGCAGTACTGCACAGGGTAGTATAAAAATGCTTCTGTTTCCAATTTATCTAATTTATCTTTTGTGAACATGTAAGAAGAGAAAAGAACTCTTCATCAGTTGATCAGCATCTCTTGTTATATCACCTGTGGGTATCTTCCACTGTTCCCTAACTCCTTAAAGCTTACTTTATACCAGGGTGAATAGTAGAGGTTCCTCTCTAGGGCTGGGGATGGACACGGCGGGCAAGGCATAGTAGAAACTGTTGCGGCTAGACCCTAGAGATTTACACTAGCAGCTTAGTGTACAGGTTTTGGATCTGTAGCATGTTAACTTTTTCTGCAGATTCTGGGAGGTTTGTAGTTGGTTTTTATGTTTAATATGCATAATTATAATCCACCAATTAAATATTTTTCTAAATATAATGTAGTTTAAGAACAGAACGTGTAAAGCTCCCTGACCAATAGGTTTCAAGATGAATATTAATTACCTTACTCCTGCCGATTCCTTTAACAGCTTCATTAAAAGCTAGCTAAAGTGTTAAAACAAGAATGATTTTGGTTTCCATCCAAAAGCGTGTACAAGTGTATTTATTGATAGCACTACACATCTTTCCTATCCATTTATTCTACATTAAAGGGGTTGTCCGATTATCTATTGTGATTAGAGATAAAAATCTCTTTGGAAAACTGATTGTCTTATTGAATGCCAAGGAGAAAAAAAGAACTTATAATTTTGACTAATGACATTCCTATTACTGTATGGCTATATCTATACTTAAGTAGAACTAGATTCATAGTATCTTAGTGTCATAGTAAAAAGATTAGAAAACGACAACAGTCCATGAAGTCCAACCTTTGTGTTATATTGCGTTGATCCAGAAGAAGGCAAAACCCCTGCAAGGCTGATGCCAATTGGCCAATGAAAAATTCCTTCTTGGCGGTCAGAATAACTCCCTGGATCAAAAGAAACCAACAAAGTTTTATTCCCATACAATGTGATGTTATTGCTCTCCAGAAAGGCATCCAGGTCTCTGTCTCTGTTCATATTATCAACCATTGTATATGCGATGGTAGAAGAGCCTCTCTTCTAGGCGTAGAGGATGCCTCCTTGTCTTGGCTACAGGCCTAGGTATGAAAAGATCTTTGGAGAGATCCTTGTACTGCCCGTTCAGGTATTTATACATTGTAATGGGGTCTCCCCTCAGTTGTCTTTTTTCTAAGCTATATAACCCCAAGTTTAGTAATCTATCATTGTATTCTAACTCATCCATTCCCCTAATAAGCTTGGCATCTGTCCTCTCCATTTCAGTTCTACTATGCCCAAAACTGTACAACATATTCTATGTATGGTCTGAGCACTGATTTGTATAAGAGCAATCATGAGAATCTATTCCTCTCTTTATACATCCCATAATTTTATTTGCTTAAGAATCAGACACTAGGAACTGATCACTAAAATTTAATTTACTATCCCCAAGTCTTTTTCCTTATCAGTTCTACCAAGAAATGTATCATTTAACACATAATTATAATCTTAATTTCCTAGGCACAAGTGCAAACCTTACATGTATCTACATTAAACCTCATCTGGCATTTGTCAGTGCAGGCCTCCAGTTTCCAAATGCCTCTGCAATGTTATTCTATCTGCCTCTGTATTAATTACTTTACAGAGCTTAACATCATTTGAAAATATTGAAACTATATTTTGTAAACCCTCTATGAGGTTATTATTAAAAAATAGTAAAAAGAAATAGCCCAATACTGACCCCTGTGGAACCCCACTGGTAACTTCAGCCTAATCTAACCATGTGTCATTAATGACGACCCTCTGTTTTCTATCACTAAGCCATTTGCTTACCCAAATTCACAGATTTTCCCGCTAGTCCCAGCAGTCTCATTTTATTTACCAGCCTTTTATTTGGCACTGTATCAAATGACATGGAAAAGTTCAGATGTACAACATCCATCACTTCCCCCAGTTTAGAATTTACTTCCTCGTAGAAACTGATCAGATTAGTCTGACAGGACTGGTCCCTCATAAACCCATGCTGGGTTATAAAGTTAAGCAAAGTGAGATACTCCAGGATAGCATCTCTAATAAACCCTACAAATATTTTCCCAACAATTGATATTAGACTCACAGGTTCATAGTTTCCAGGATCATTTTTTGACTCTTTTTTTAATATTGGCACCACATTTGCTATAAACCAGTCGTGTGAAACAGAACCTGTCCTTTCTGAATCTTAAAATATTAGAAATAATGGTCTGTCTATCACAGTAAATAATTAATGCAGTACCCAGAGGTGTATGCCACCTGGACACGGTGATTTGTGTTTTTTAGTGGTGTTGAGGCAGTACTGTATCTCTTTCCGGGTTAAGCTGCTGACTCGTAATGGTGGATTTACATTATTCCCCAACATGTTAATTTTCATGAGGCTTTTCTGGGTAAAGACAGTTGAGAAAGGGACATTCCTTTTTTTCATCCACTTCCACCATGACCCTCAAGTTATTCCGTGGGGAGCCCACAGTCTCTGTTTTTAGTTTTTTACTATTTATATATTTGTAAAATAATTTTTACTATTTTAATAATTATTTTTACTTTCCAAAAAAAAAATGTATTTCGTTTTTTATTTTTGCTGCCTTTATCTGTTATTTACAAAATTTATTTTTTCTCTTTATACTCCTGTAATGCCTCTTCCTTACCTTTGTGATTTGGTAACGTAAATGCCTTAACTTTCTTGTTTATTGCCCGCCTTACTGCACTAGGTTACCACATTAGTTTTTCCCTGTTTCTTTTAAGCTTATTCACATATGATATATGTTTTTCACAGGAACAAATGTGGTATATATTTTTCACAGGAACTATAGAAAATTTTTAAAAACATCCAATTTATTTTCAGTGCTTTAACATTTTCCAAGTTTATGCTCTTAAGGTTAAAGTTCTTGTTGCCCCTCTTCAAGTCATGTTGAAGAATAATTCACAGTGAATGATGTTGTGGTCACTGTTACTTATGTGACCATCAACCAGTAATTTTGATACCTTGTCAGCTCTGTTGGTCAAGATAAAGTCCAAGAGTGCTCCCCTCTTGTACAAGTTGTGACAGGTAATTGTCTTTTGTTATTGCCAAAAAACTACTGCCTTTGTAGGACCTACCAGTTTCTGCCCTCTGTCTAGATCAGGGTAGTTAAAATCCATGATGAGTACTTCAAAATGTTTTGAGGCCACATCCATTATATGTTGAACATTATAACAAACCCCTAGTAGTATTTTGTTATTCTTTTTTCTTCCCCTTAACTCCGCACACTCTTATTTTCCTCACTGATATCATCTCGCAGGATAAGCATGAGGTTTGTTTTCACATAAAAACAACCCCTCCAACTTTTTTTAGCGATTGTTTCTAAAAAGATTATAAGCATCTACAATAACAGCCCAGTCATAGCTATTGTCCAGCCTTTTTTCACTGATACTCACTATAACATCTTGCGAATCCAGACTTCCAGTTCCTTCATCTAGTTTGTGAGGCTTTTGGCATTAGTATATATGAACTTTATATTGTACCCTCTATGCTTATTTCTTTGACTTTTTTTCTCTCTGTCTACTTGTCCCTCTCCCTCCAAGCTCCTTCAGCCAACTAACCATCTTTTCCATCAGCACAGCTTCACCCTTCCCATTTAGGGGCAGACCCTCCCTAGGAAAGTACCTGTAGCTGACAGAGAAGTTGGCCCAGTTCTCCATGAACCCAAACCCTTTCTTCCTGCACCATTTTCAAAGTCACTTATTTAATTCATAGATATATACACAATAATACATAGATATATACAATGCCCCCAAGATTACATAGATATATACACAGCCACATCCAGGAATACATAGAAATATGCACAGCCCCACCAAAGAATACATAGATATTTACATGCCCATCTCCAGGAATGCATAGATATATTCACAGCTTCCCAATATATATATTCACAGCCCGTTCATTATCGTTCATTAACCATGAGCATATTCCACATGTACCCTGTCACCATTTATATTTATATTAAATATACATTATATTTCTGTTGAGATTAATATTACATTAATGCTTTAATTTTTGGGCCCTTTAAAACAATAATGTCCCAAACCTCACTTTATTCAATATTTAATCAATAACCAGATTCATTTGTGCAGAAATTTGTTTCATTTAACTACTTTTACAAAATGAATGCAGTACTTTTGCTGACATTGTCACTTTTTTTCATAACTCCTAGCTCTGAAAGGATTAATGATAGACTGGATATCCGCTTTTCAAAGAACTATTGAAAGGTATGTTCTGTACATCTGAAATTAAATCCATTCACTTTTTCTACAGACATGCTAAAAGTGTGTTTAATGAAGCTTACACCTTTCAAACGCATTTCAAAATTGGTTTGTGTATAATTTGTACTTTGACCAACTAGATAGTTTAAAATATGGAGTATATAGGAATAATTTAATGCTTAACAACATTTAATCACTTGTTCAGTGTAATTTACTGCAATACTGATTTATTGCAGAATATTACCTTAGTCAGCCTATTCATTCTGAAAGCACAATCTAACAGGCATCTTGTAAAGGTAGCCCTGGGATCCTTCATAGTTACATAGTTTATATAGTTACATAGTTTATCAGGTTAAAAAAGACACATGCCTATCAAGTAATTGGATGAGGAAGGGATTTAAAGGAAACTATTTTAAATGTAAAAAGGCATCTAGCTCTCTGCTGTCCCTAATGTGACTAGCGCCTGAGGCAGGCTATTCCACAGATTGACAGTTCTCATAGTAAAAAAGCCCTGTCACCGCTTGTGATTAAACTTTGATTTCTCGAGACGGAGATAGTGCCCCCTTGTCTATTGATTTATTTTAACCTGGAACAACTTTCCACCATATTTTTTATACATAAATATATGTCCCCTCTTAGTCATCTCTTTTCCAGACTAAATAAATCTAGCTGTTTTAATCTTTCTTCATAACTGAGACCCCTTGCCATACCTCTCATCATTTTTGTGGCTCTTCATTGTATACTCTCCAGCTACAGGGCATCCTTTTTATGGACCAGTGCCCAGAACGGAACGGCATGTTCCAGGTGAGACAGAACCAATGCCTTGTATAATGGTAATATAACATCCCTAGTCCGAGAGTCCATACCACTTTTGATACATGACAAGATCTAGCTGGCTTTCGAGGCAGCTGATTGACATTACATGCTGTTATTTAGGGTATAACCTTACATTTATCCACATTGAACATCAATTGCCAAGTGGATGATCAAACACTCCAATTCACCCTGCAGCTTATGAACATCCTCCATAGACTTTATAACAATACACAACATGGTTTAATCTGCAAAAATAGATACAGTGTTAATTAATTCCAACCTCTATATCATTGATAAATAAATTAAATAGTAGTGGGCCAAGCAAAGAACCCTTGGGTACACCACTTATAACTGGTGACCATATTGAGTAGGAATCATTGACCACAACTCTCTGGACACCATCCTTAAGCCAGTTTTCAATCCAATTGCAAATGATTACTTCCAAACCAATAGACCTTATCTTACCCATCCGTTATTTATGAGGGACAGTGTCAAATGCCTTTTCAAAGTCCAAGAACACAATATCCACAGCAGTTCCTCCATCCAGGCATCTGCTTATCTCTTCATAGAAGGAGATCAGGTTAGCCTGACAACTTCTATTCTTAGTAAACCCATGCTGGCTGTCACTTATTATATTATTTGATGTCACATACTCCTGTATGTAGTCTTTTACTAACCCTTCCAATATTTTCCCCACAATTGCACGTAGGTTTACAGTTCTTATACAGGCTTATAGGAATAAATTTCAAAGTATAATGACCCGGTATAAAATTGAATCTTTCCCATTTAACATTAGTATCATCATGCGACAGTATCTGATCCCAGTTTATATCCTATAGTGCAGCCCTGAATTTTGGGAAATTAATGTTTCATTCAAAGTTCAAAATTCAATGTTTTTGCTTTTCCCACATGTTTTTGATTTTTACAGTTTAAGTTAAAAATAATATGTTATGATCACTGTTCCCAAGGGTTTCTCAGACAGGGACATTTTGGACAATTTCCGCATTGTTAGAAATCACAAGGTCCAACAAAGCATCAACTCTTGTGGGATCTTCTACAAGCTGTATCATACATTTATGTGCAGAAAGTTGATAAAATGTCTCCCCTTCACAGATAAAAAAGAACCATGACCCCAATATATATTTGGATAGTTAAAGTCTCCCATGACTTTAACTCAGAGCTGCCATGGAAGCAGTCGGCACATCTGTGCCTTGCACAGAGAGTGCCGATCAGCTGGGTAAGTACCTGGTATTGGCCAATAGATGCTGCAGTCACCTTAACCATGTTGTCTATAGGATTAAGCAGCCGTGATTGCAAGTATTGGGATCCAAGCTGTTAGTGCGGGAGCCTGGCTGTCACACACACTCAGGCTTCCGCAGTGGTTGCACATGCTCTGCTTTAATGCAATTGCTAAGATGTACATGCACATCAGGATGCAGCGACAGACCACATTTTCCAATGTATATGTACATCTAAATATATAAAGGGTTAAGGACATATATCATACATCCGTTGCAACTGAAGAGCAATCCTACCAGGATGTATGAGATACTTTCTGTCTCATTAAAGCTCCCCAAAACTGTCCCATTGGAAAAAGAAATGGGGTAATTTCCGGACTCCGTATTGAACACTCAGCACTAACAACTGACATGCATGTATAATGTGTAAGTATCTTATAAATCCAAGGTAAATAAAGTGTCAGAGATTAATTTGGAGCCAAGCTCTCATAGTATCCTCATAGCATCTAATAGCTATAATTGATTTTGAAATGATTCAGAATGCTGACAAATACACTTTTCAAATCAGCATAGCATAGGATATTGAAACTGAACTTTAAATATTTACCAATGTGGGAAGGGTCAGTTATATGCACATACCCAATGAAATCTATTTAATGAGAAAAAAAATTATTAATGGATTAAAAATGGATAAAAAAATGGATAAAAAAAGTGATAGTAGTTATTTGCTTCATGAAGGATAAGCAAAAAATGGAAGGCACAGGATTAACAAAGAATAATTGATGTATTTTAAATGTATTTTCTTTTGATCAATGAGTTCCTCCAGTAGAAGGGTATTCTAGGTTTTATGATGCAAAGTATTTTAAGAAAAGGATATGAAACTTTTCTTATGTAAATGCATTTAAAATGTTGCTCCCACATTTTACTCTATCGTTGAACAATCTGTAAATTAAAAAAAAAAACATGGAAAGGCTATGTTATGTTGTTGTAAGGGAACAAACAAATATGGAAAGGTTGGTTAAGACACAGACTGTGATCTAAGTTTAGATCCCAAGAGGACAATTCAGTATGGAATCGAGAAACAAATAGAAGGGTAGAAGATGGGAAATTGGTTAAAGAATCCAAAATACATAATAAAGAAGAAACTCAAATAAAGACTAATAGCAAGCATTGAGAAGTGGGTAGACAAACCTCTTCTGAGATATCAGGGTCCCAGTCCAGAAGGTGATTGGACAGGTTCCCAGATATCCTAACCACAGTGGAGGAATGTGAGTGCAGAAGGCATCTGTACATCAAAGCTAGGTTAACATCTATAAGCCATGACAGGTAGCAATAGCCTATTGTTCACAAAAAAAACTCACAAATTGTTGGAAGACTATGCTTGCATAAAAAACAAAATGTATCACAAAGTATTCAAAGTGTCTATCTGTGTTGTTAAAAGCGGTCTTCCACTCATCCTCCTCTCTAATCCGAATCAGATTGTAATCCCCACAGATATCAATTTGGGCACTCACGACATTAAAAAACAATTTAGGGGCTCTGCTTTACACAGGCACTGATTTACTGAGGATAACTTGGACATTAAGGGGTAGATCCACAGGAGTTGGGTTTCTGCACTTGTTGGTCCAGTTTAGAATAAATAACCCTACAGATTGAAAAACGTATCCAGAGAGGACCAGTCTGCTGCACCACAAGAGGATTTAAGGTTCAGGTTCAGTCTGGCAAAAGACATCACTATTCCCAAAATTTGGGTTTGGGAGGGAAGAGAATTCACATGCATTCACATCACCCTCTGAAATGCAAGTTGAAAAGCCGTGCTGAATGTTCAAATCGCTTGGTCCAGATCCAAGGTATACATATCGCGAAAAAAGTATAAAAATATTTACACTGGCAAAGGAAAAAGTATTAAAAACTAATGCATTTTATTTAATCCATGTTTGGTCAAAAAAGGGACATCACTTAAAAAGAGAAAAGAGTATGCAGTAACACATTTTGGAAGGAAACATATCGTAATCCTTAATGATACCATGCCATACAAAAGTGGTGAACGGGCGCCTGCTTTCACCTACATTGGCCAATTTCTATATGGCAACATGGGAAGAGAAATATTCTTTCTCTGAACATAATCCATTTGTTGAGTACATACATTATTATGGAAGGTACATCGACGACTGCCTCCTCACCTGCTGTGGGGAGGGTGAGGCAGTCGTCAACTTCATATCTTACCTCAATGACAACGACTATAACTTAAGATTCACCTTTGATCATCAACTATATGGTATCCCCTTTTTAGACTTCCTTGAGGGAAGATCTACAAAAAACAAGGTCTTAACCAAGCTTTACCGTAAACCTACATCAGGCAACACATCTCTTAGAGCTGACAGCTGTCATCCACGTCACACAATTAAGAACCTTCCCATAGGCAAATGCATTAGAGCAAAAAGAGCCTCCTCCACAGGGCATCATATGATGCAGAATGTCATGTCATCACCAAATGTCTACATCAAAGGGAATATAGGCCCAAGTTATGTCATAGAGCTCAAAGTATCATAAACACCAAAGATCGAGCACACTATCTCAAAAACAAAGTAAAAGAGTCAACTATGGTCACAAGTAAGAAACCTGTATTCATTAATCAATACGGTATGCAGTATCAAGAAATTACTAGCGCTGGAGTCTTGGGATAAACATCTGCAAAGAATTTGTATGTTCTCTCTCTGTTTGGGTGGGTTTCCTTTGTGTGCTCCGGTTTCCTCCCACGCCCCAAAATATGCTGTTAGGTTGAGTAGATAGTGAGCCCCATGGGGGGAGGGACTGATTTGGCAAGCTCTCTGCAGCAGTGTATAATCTGTGTGTGCTATATAAATAAAGGAATTATTATTATTATTAATTAATATAATCATTAAAACATATTAACTTATGCTATATGAGGACAAAATGCTCAGCCAACTGCTAAAAGATGTTGTGCAATGTGTGTCCACCAGAGCACCTACTTTGGGGAAAATATTGTCCCCTAACTGCTTAACAAAAAAGAGCACCAACCCTATGTGGTTGGGATATAAGGGTAGTGTGTGTTGCAGGATAAGGAAATGCAACATCTGCCACTATATACATAAAACATGCTCCTTTGAATTTTGGGTCACAAAAAAGTCTTTTTCTATTAAAAAAATACCTAAATTGTGAGGCCATTTATGTGGTCTATTTGGTGACATGTACACAGTGCAAACTACAGTATCTAGGCTATACTGTACAAAAACTACAGAACCGTATAGCAGAACACAATAGTGGTTCTAATCCTAACAACATTGTAAGCACTTGGAATATTTCTGGAACCTCCAAACATTTTTGTGACTTAATATTTATGTATTAGCACAGTGCACATCCGATATAGCTAGTAAACTATATCCATTTATATTTGGGTAGACAGGTCAGAGAGGGGGCAGGTTGTGTTGGTGGGTGGTGATGTGGGCGGTGTATGGGGGCCTAAGGCAGTGGATAAGGAGATCCACAAGTTACAGAACGGTGGTGAGGATATATGTGCCAGTAAATTTACTTTAAATCAGATAAATAACTGTGGAAAATTAAATTGTATGTTCACAAATGCCAGAAGTATCACAGGCAAAATGGGCGAGCTTGAGGCTCTGATATTAGAGGAACAGTTAGATGTTGTTGGTGTAGTAGAGACATGGCTTGATGCATCGCATGATTGGGGTGTTAATATTCAAGGTTTTACACTCTTTCGGAAAGACAGGACAAATAGGAGGGGAGGTGGTGTATGTCTGTATGTCAGAAGAGACTTAAAAGCGATTGTGAATGAGTCAGTGGTCTCAGAGTGTGAGGAGGCTGAAACTTTGTGGGTGGAAATTCAAAGCCAAGAGAGCTTTGAGAAAATTATTTTTGGTGTAATTTATAGACCCCCTAACATCTCTGAGGAAATAGAGGGTCACCTATATAAACAGATGAAGCGGGCTGCACAGGAGGGGACCGTAGTGATAATGGGAGACTTTAACTTTTCAAATATAAATTGGGGTCAGGGCTCGTCTTCATCTGTGAAGGGGAGACATTTTATGAGCATTCTTCAGGATAATTTTATGGTGCAGCTTGTAGAAGATCCCACAAGAGGTGACACATTGTTGGACCTTGTGATTTCTAACAATGCGGAGATTGTCCAAAATGTCAGTATCCGGGAACCCCTTGGGAACAGCGATCATAATATAATTAATTTCCTCTTAAACTTTAAAAAGCAGAAACAGGTGTGAAAATCGAAAACTTTGAATTTTAAGAGGGCTAATTTCCAAAAATTCAGGGCTGCAATACAGGATATAGACTGGGATCAGATACTGTCACATGGTGATACTAATGTTAAATGGGAGAAATTCAAATCTATCCTGGGTTTTTATACTTCTAAATTTATTCCAATAGGTAACAAGTATAGACGGGCTAGATTACACCCCTCGTGGCTTACAGCTACAGTTAAAAGGGCAATTAATGAGAAAAAGAGGGCATTTAAAAAATATAAATCTGACGGGTCACCTGAGGCTTTCAATACTTACAAAAAACTTACCAAAATCTGTAAAAAGGAAATCAAATCAGCCAAAATACAAAATGAAAGACAGGTGGCTAAAGATAGCAAAACAAATCCCAAGAAATTTTTTAGGTATATCAATGCAAAAAAGAATGGGTCACAACAGGTTGGGCCCCTTTATTCTGAAAATGGGGCATCGGTGACTGGAGACCAAGAGAAGGCGGAGATACTTAATAGGTTTTTTAGCTCCGTTTATGCAATAGAAGAGAGAACTTCTGACTTGGGTGGTGCCAGTGCGGGTCATGCACCCTGTAATATAGTAGACTGGCTGAATGTAGGCATTATCCAATCTAAGCTCAATAAAATCAATGTGTACAAAGCTCCTGGACCAGATGGGTTACACCCCAGAGTTCTTAAAGAACTCAGTTCTGTTATTGCTGTACCACTGTCTAAAATCTTCAGGGGTTCCGTAATGTCTGGTGTGGTGCCAAGTGACTGGCGCAAGGCAAATGTGGTGCCAATATATAAAAAGGGCTCTAGAACTTCGCCAGGCAATTACAGGCCTGTAAGCTTAACTTCCATTGTGGGGAAAGTGTTGGAAGGGTTAGTAAAAGACTACATACTGGAGTATGTGACATCAAATAGAATAATAAGTGATAACCAGCATGGGTTTACTAAGAATAGAAGTTGTCAAACTAACCTTATCTGCTTCTATGAAGAGGTGAGCAGGTGCCTGGATGGAGGAGCAGCTGTGGATATTGTGTTCTTGGACTTTGCAAAGGCATTTGACACTGTCCCTCATAGACGCCTGATGGGTAAAATTAGGGCTATTGGTTTGGCAGAAATCATTTGCAATTGGATTGAAAACTGGCTGAAGGATCGTATCCAGAGAGTTGTGGTCAATGATTCCTACTCGGAATGGTCACCAGTTATGAGTGGTGTACCTCAGGGTTCTGTGCTTGGCCCACTACTATTTAATATATTTATTAATGATATAGAGGTAGGAATTAATAGTACTGTGTCTATTTTTGCAGATGACACCAAACTGTGTAGTGTAATACAGTCTATGGATGATGTTTATAGGCTGCAGGGTGACTTGGACAAACTGAATGTTTGGTCATCCACTTGGCAAATGAGGTTTAATGTGGATAAATGTAATGTTATGCACCTGGGGGCCAATAATCCAAAGGCAAAATATGTCCTTGGGGGAGTAAATCTGGGAGAGTCCCTTGTTGAGAAGGACCTGGGGGTACTAGTAGGTCATAAATTGAATAACAGCATTCAATGTCAATCAGCTGCCTCTAAAGCTAGTAGGATCATGTCATGTATCAAAAGTGGAATGGACTCTCGTGATAGGGATGTAATATTACCACTATACGAGGCACTGGTTCGGCCACACCTGGAATATGCTGTCCAGTTCTGGGCACTGGTCCATAAAAAGGATGCCCTGGAGCTGGAGAGGGTTCAACGTAGAGCCACAAAACGGATAAGGGGTATGGAGGGTCTTAGTTATGAGGAAAGATTAAAACAACTAGATTTATTTAGTCTGGAAAAGAGACGACTACGAGGGGACATGATTAATTTATATAAATATATGAATGGTCCATACAAAAAATATGGTGGTAAATTGTTCCAGATTAAATCAAATCAAAAGACGAGGGGGCACTGTCTCCGTTTGGAGAAACCAAGGTTTAATCACCGGAGGCGACAGGGCTTTTTTACTATGAGAACTGTCAATCTGTGGAATAGCTTGCTGCAGGCGCTGGTCACAGCAGGGACAGCGGAGAGCTTCAAGAAGGGTCTAGATGCCTTTTTACACCTAAATAACATTTATTGTTATGCTATATAGGATTGTTTCTCCTAAATCCCTTCCTCATCCAATCCCTACCCTTCCTTGGTTGAACTTGATGGACAAGTGTCTTTTTTCAACCGTATAAACTATGAAACTATGAAACTCATTTTTAAGAATAATTCCTAATTCTTCTACATCCATTTCACTACAGATTAGCATTAACATACAATATTACATACTTACCTTGTATTTCTATATAATATAGAATATATAATTCAATATAGGGCAGTGCCTATCCTCTCTTTATATCCTCACTTGTTCTGTTGCATTTTTTTAAAATTCTCTTCTGGTACCTGACCTCTGGCTTGAACTTACCACCTTTTGGATCTTGATTTTGTGACTGTTTGCTCCTTCAGTTGCTGACTTGGTTTGTCCGCTATGCCTTATTGTGTTGTTTGTTTGTCTTGTGATGTGTGTACATAGAAACTTTTGGGGGTATTGTATATAGTTGTCAAGACAATAGTATTTTTCCTCTCCAAATTCTATGGTTTTGAAGTTGTTAGCTTTGATGATTAAAAATATATGTTTCTAGCAATAACAGTAACATTAAAGATGGTCACGTTCTAATAGAAAAAAAAATATCATATACAGACATTTATTTTAATAGTATTTGAAGCTCTTGAATAGATATAATCAGTGGAATTATTTAAATATATGTACACCTTTTTATGTTAAATATTAATATTGTTTGGCTATGTAAGCATCCATAATCTAAGGAAACAGGTGACAGTAAGCACACAGTACATCTAAGGGTGCTTTGTCTTTGATTCTTGATTCCTTGTGATATTAATCTTTTCTTTTTATAGTATGATAAAAGCAAAGACTTGTCAACTTGTTGTTTTATATCTTCTAAAACCAAAACCAAATCCTGATATGGAATATGATATCCATTTTTTGTTTAACAGTTAGAGTAAACATTGTTAATAAAACATATTTCTTGTATTATTATGAAGAATATTTGTTAAATATTCTCTAATTCTCTGGTATTTCTGATTAGAAATATTCTGTAGTATTTCTTTAATATTTAATTTCTCTTTCTGAAATTTCCTTTATTAGATATATTATCAAAAATAATAAATGAATGATACAAACAGACAATTACAGACTTAATTAGGTCAACAGGTTCCTGCCATAAACACCCTGGGGATCCAAAGTAAAAAACCATAAACCACCAATGTTCAGTTACTGAATACTTTTTGGCAGGTTGTTCTCTGCAATATTAATTTAAAGATCATTATAAACCTTATTTTCAGTACATAAATTGGACTACATAAATTCTAAATAAATTTGTTAACTAGAAAAACCAATTACGTAAACTACCAAATATACTCGAGTATAAGCCGACCCGAGTATAAGCCGATACCCCTATTTTTACCACCAAATACTTGGAAAAGTATAATCCGAGGGAGGGAAATTCATTGCTCACAACCCCCCAGTATATAGCCAGCAAGCCCCCAGTAGTATATAGTCAGCCAGCTCCCAGTAGTACATAGCCAGCCTGCACCCATGTAGTATACTGCCAGCCCCTGTAGTATACAGAAAGCCAGCCCAGTGTAGTATACAGCCAGCCAGCCCCCAGTAGTATACAGCCACTCATAGAAGTATACAGCCAGCCCCGATGTAGTATACAGCCAGCCAGCCCATAGTAGTATACAGCCAGCCAGCCCCCAGTAGTATACAGCCACCCCCATGTAGTATACAGCCAGCCTCTAGTAGTACACAGCCAGCCCCTAGTAGTATGCAGCCAGCCAGCCCCTAGTAGTATACAGCCAGCCCCTAGTAGTATACAGCCAGCCAGCCCCCAATAGTATACAGCCAGCCAGCCCCCAGTAGTATACAGCCACCCCCATGTAGTATACAGCCAGCCAGCCCCTAGTAGTATACAGCCAGCCAGCTCCTAGTAGTATGCAGCCAGCCAGCCCCAAGTAGTATACTGCCAGCCAGCCCCTAGTAGTATATAGCCAGCCCCTAGTAGTATACAGCCAGCCTGCCCCCAGTAGTATACAGCCTGCCAGCCCCCAGTAGTATATAGCCAGCCTGCCCCCATGTAGTATACAGCCAACCTGCCCCCATGTAGTATACAGCCAGTCAGCCCCCCATGAAGTATACAGCCAGCCCCTAGTAGTATACACCCTGATGTCGGCGCATCCCGTCTTCTTTCCTCCCCGTGGCTCCTCTTCTTTCTTCTGTCTTCTGTCATGGACGCAGCCATGTTTTCTTCCAGCAGGCCCATACTATGACACAGCCGCTGCTGATGTCAAAGTATGCAACGGCCAGGAAGATAAGATGGCCGCCTCCATGACAGAAGACAAAAGAAAGAAGAAGAGCCACGGGGAAGAAAGAAGATGGACCGCGCCAACTTTGGGGAGCCGCGTGGAGCATCGGGACACTGGAGGGTGAGTATATAAGTTTATTTTTTTTAATAGACTCGTGTATAAGCCGAGGTGACATTTTTCAGCACATTTTTTGAGTATATATGGTATATGCTTTTAATTCATATTGTGGAGTGATAATCCAAGCCAAAAAGGTATTAGTATTATAATAAACACCTACAAAGAGAACACTTAGCCAATTCAAAAATACACTTATTTTATTGCATATTCAATTAAGACATGATATCACAATTCATAAACAAATCAAAAGGAAAGAACATATAAGTCAATGGGGCTATCACATAGAAACGTTAAAAACATGTGGGACGGGGTTGAGAGGTGGGGTACATTATCATATGGGTCACATGTGTATACAACTTCAATGCATAATACAGTACTTGCCCAGTACTGGGTTATTGTGCAAATGATGCAATAAAGTGCTATCCCAACATCGAGTTATTTGTGAGACTAGTGTCCCAGGAATTTGAGAAAATCCCACGGGATATACATCATGATAATCTAAGCCCGCGAATGCGAAAAGCTTTAAAACACCTGAGGGAATTGGATGATGTTATTATAAAACAGGCGGACAAGGGGGAACATTGTATTATGGCCGAGACACATGTATGAAGCTGAAACTCAAAGACAATTAAAAGATAAAACATGTTACCGGAAATTGACCTATAATCTCACCAATAAATTTGTGGGAGAGTTACAAGTGGCAATTAAAAACAAAGTGATTTCGAAAGAATGTGCTGATGTATTATTTGTCAAGATACCAAAAACACCCACTCTGTATCTACTCCCAAAAGTGCACAAAAATTCCAACTGTCCCCCGGGTCGCCCGATAATATCGAGGAATGGTGGGCTAACTGAAAATATTGGCAAATTTATTGACCATCACTTAAAAGATATAGTGGAATGTCTACCCTCGTATGTGAGGGATACGTCAGATCTTTTACAAAACATTGAAGGCTTGCATATAGAGGAAGACATGATACTTGCCACCTTAGTATACAATCTTTGTATACAAGCATCAAACATTGCGATGGTCTAAAGGCTGTGCAATTTTTCTTGAACACCACATCTTTAGAGGATGGCATGAAAAACTTTGTGATACAGCTACTGGAATTCGTTCTCTTTCACAATATGTTTGTGTTTGGGAGATCCTTCTACCTACAGCTCCGGGGGACGGCTATGGGGGCGGCATGTGCCCCCTCATATGTCAATCTGTTCCTGGGGCTGTGGGAGAGGGACCTCTTTACAGACGAACGGGATGTCGAGATGGACTGCGTCATTTTTTTGGGCTCGGTACATCGACGACATACTGATCGTCTGGAGGGGAGCGACCCAGCAGCTGGGCACATTTGTCCAGAGGTTAAATTCCAATGATGTCAACATTAAACTCACATTTAAAGTAGACTTTTTGGATGTCATTTTAGAAAAAGACGGATCGGGATACCTCCAATCGGATGTTTACAGAAAAGAAATGGCAGTTAACACCTTACTTCATGCATCTTCCTCCCACCCACAACAAAACATTACAGCATTTCCTATGGGACAGTATTTACGTATGAGAAGAATTTGCTCAAAAGATGAAGCGTTTGAGCGTCGGACGGGAGTACTTAGACAAAGATTTACAGATCGTGGTTACAGCCAGAGATGCCTAAGAAAGGCCTATCACAGGGCCAAATCGACACCCAGAATTCAACTACTATACCCAGAGAAAGAACAAAAAGAAGATCAAAAGGTGAGGTTCATAACAAAATTCCACTCACAATGGTAATCTATGAGAGAGATCCTAGAACGTTTTTGGCCCCTACTTAGATCAGACCCGATAATACAAAAATATATCCCTATGTACCCAGGGATAGCAGCTCGTAGATCTAAGAACCTACAAGATACACTAGTTAAAAGCCACTATGTGAGGAAGGAAGCCCAAACCTTTTTAGACAATCGAGGCCCAAAATGTGGGTGTAAACCTTGTGGCCATTGTGTAGCCTGTCCCAATGTCATCAAAACTGGAACCTTTACAGACTCGGGCGGCCAGAAGGAATACACCATCACAATCTCTTGCAATACAAAGGCGGTGGTATATCATGCCACATGCCCTTGCGGCATGATTTACATTGGCATGACCACCAGGGAACTTAAGATCCGGGTACGCGAGCATGTACGAGACATTAGGGCAGCAAACAATCCCGAATTTTGTACTGATGGGCTTCCGGTGGCAAGACATTTTAAGGAATTCCATGAGTGTAACCCCAAATTTCTTCGCTTCTGTGGTATAGATCATATCGAAGGCAACATCAGAGGAGGCCCTGTAGCGCAAAGGCTGGTGCAATGCGAAACAAGATGCATCTGGACTCTTAAAACATTGAACTAACAAGGCCTTAACGAGACCCTGAGCTATGCCCCATTCCTCTGACTCCCGACCCGGGCTGCACCCGGTTTTTAAAACCTTTCCTTCTTTTATTAATTTTTTCTTTTAATATGTTTTGTCTTGACAGTTTAATCACTGTCTTTCTATCTAGCAGGTTCTGCAAAATATGACCTTGAGTGTTCTGAGGAATACTTCTGTCATCCACTGATATGTCACATATAGTGACTGGATATGAATCATGAGCATGAACAATCGTGGTACCATCTATCGGACATTTACAAACACCTTATGCGGTAACATACTGCCGAACTAACCATGTTTTAGCGGAACTTTTTTGCATTCTAGTATTACTATGATGGTTTTTTTTACACATCGATAATTTAATGGCACGACGATTTGTACTACTACACACACAAATGAATTATAATAACCTATGGTATAAATGGCCGTATATAAACACCAGTATCGACCTGTGACACAATCACAATCTTACTACACACACCTTCAATTCACTCATAACAACAACACGATAGTTTTATTTTAAAATTCATCTCAAATGTAATTTCTGGTATATCAATAATTTGTGGCAATGTATTTTTCAGAAATTTTGAATTATGACATGATCGGTGTTACACGTGCAATATTTGAATCTTTCACTGCTTTCCGCACTTTTTTCCAGCACTTGCACACCCCCCCCCCTCTCCTTCACTACTCTATTTCACACTGTGGAGGATTTGGCCCAGTAGAGACCGTGGTAGCGGGGTGCTGTGATGCAGTTCACGACAGTGACACCAAAGTACAGTCCAAAACAGGTCTAGCCTGTGTTTATTTCAGCAGGAACAAAATAAAACAGCCTTTACATTCAGGCATCAAAAACAAAATAATATCCTACCCGTCAGGGTGCTAACTAAACAATGGTTCTCTGACTCACCACTAACAAAAACACTTTTCGTTGCTCCAGGCACAGAGGTCAAGGCTGTGTGCTCTCCAGCCTCCTTCCAGAGAGACAACACTTCCAGCTCTGCTGAGCGGTTTTATTAGGCTGATTGGGCTGTTCCCACCACCTGTGTCCAAGGTGCTGGACACAAACCTCAGCACTAAGGCCTTGCATAATAGCAAAACCTAGGGGAAACATACCACCCATCCACAGTTAACCCCTTCAGTGTCTCACATACCCTCCCCCTCTGTTTGACCCTGTGGGGGCGAACACTTTTGGCCATCAGACAGTGTGTACGAGACAGGGCATCGGCATTCCCATGCAGCTTTCCTGCTCGATGTTCCACCGTGAATTTGAAATTCTGCAACATTAGGAACCACCTTGTGACCCTGGCGTTCCTCTCTTTGGCCTGACTCATCCAGGTGAGGGGAGAGTGATCGGTCACTAGTGTAAACTGTCGCCCTACCAAGAAATACCTCAGGGATTCCAGAGCCCATTTTATCGCCAAGCACTCCCTCTCAACTATGCTATAGTTCTTTTCAGGAGGTGTGAGCTTGCGGCTCAGGAATGTCACAGGATGTTCCTTACCCTCCACTACTTGGGACAGGACAGCCCCTAAGCCCACGTCAGTCTGCACAATAAAGGTCTTGGTGAAGTTAGGGGTGATCAGTACCGGTCCCTCGCACAAAACCGTCTTAAGTCGCTGAAGCGCCCCCTCAGCCTCTTCACTCCACTTTACCATCACCGCCCTGCTACCCTTGGTCAGGTCAGTCAGGGGTGCCGCTATGGTAGCAAAATCGGGGATAAATCGGCGATAATAGCCCACTATGCCTAGGAAAGCCCTCACTTGCTTCTTGCTCATAGGTCGTGGCCACTGCTGGATCGCCTCTACTTTATTTACTTGGGGTTTGATGACACCTCGCCCACTACGGTACCCCAGGTAACGGGCCTCTTCCAGACCCAGTGCACATTTTTGGGGGTTAGCTGTCAACCCTGCTGCCCTCAGGGAGTCTACCACTGCTTGCACCTTGGCCAGGTGACTCTCCCAATCGGTACTATAAACTATGATGTCATCCAGGTAGGCCGAGGCATATCTCCGGTGAGGTTTTAGCACGAGATCCATTAACCTCTGGAATGTGGCGGGAGCCCCATGTAGCCCAAAGGGGAGTACCACGTACTGAAAAAGCCCATCAGGAGTAGCAAAAGCGGTCTTATCTTTGGCCCTGTCAGTAAGGGGTACCTGCCAATACCCTTTCGTCAGGTCAAGGGTGGAGAAGAACCTAGCCTGTCCAAGTCGTTCTATCAACTCGTCAACCCTGGGCATGGGATAAGAATCAAATTTGGACACCTCGTTCAACTTCCTAAAATCATTGCAGAACCATAGGGAACCATCAGGTTTGGGAATCAACACAATAGGACTCGACCAGTCACTTTTAGACTCCTCGATAACCCCCAGGTCTATCATCTGCCTGACTTCTTCGGATATTGCAAGCCGGCGCGCTTTGGGGACCCGGTAGGGTTTTTGGTGTACCCGGATGTGGAGTTCGGTTATGATGTCATGCTTGATGACTGAAGTACGTCCCGGTAACTTAGAGAACACATCCACATTTCGGAGCACAAACTCCTTCGCTTCCTGAATCTGGGCCCTGGAGAGGGACTCCGAGATCCGTACTTCAGGCACCTTGGCATCGGGTACACCTACCTCCAGTGTCCCCTTCTTGGGGACAGACGCTTTTTCTACTCCCACGGCCATCAGGGACTCTTTCCCTCCATGGCTTTAGGAGGTTCACGTGGTATATCTGTTCGGGTTTCCTCCTCCCCGGCTGAGATACCTTGTAGGTTACCTCCTCCACTTTCTCCATGACCTCATATGGTCCTTGCCATTTTGCCAAGAACTTGCTCTCAACGGTGGGCACCAGAACTAGCACTCTGTCGCCTGGGTTAAAGGTCCTGAGTCTGGCTGACCTATTGTAGACCCTAGACTGGGCCTCTTGTGCCCTTGTCATGTGCTCCTTTACAAGGGGCATTACCGCCGCTATGCGGTCCTGCATAAGGGAGACGTGTTCTATCACACTACGGTGGGGGGTCCTCTCCTGTTCCCAGGTCTCCTTGGCTACATCCAAAAGCCCACGTGGGGAACGGCCATATAACAGCTCAAAGGGTGAGAAACCCGTGGAGGACTGGGGAACTTCACGTATGGCAAACATCAAATAGGGCAACAAACAATCCCAATCCTTCCCATCTTTGCTGACCACCCTCTTTAGCATCCCCTCCAAGGTCTTATTAAACCTCTCGACCAGGCCATCTGTCTGAGGATGATACACAGAGGTGCGGAGTTGTTTAACCTGCAGTAACTTACACATCTCCTTCATTACCCTAGACATGAATGGGGTACCCTGGTCAGTCAAGATTTCCTTGGGGAGGCCTGTGCATGAGAACACCTGGAACAGCTCCCTAGCAATATTTTTGGAGGAGGTGTTCCTTAATGGAATCGCCTCGGGATACCGCGTAGCGTAGTCCAGGATAACTAGGATGTATTGGTGCCCCCTTGAGGATTTGACTATGGGGCCAACCAGATCCATTGCAATCCGTTCAAATGGCACCTCTATGATTGGTAGCGGGACCAAAGGACTCCTGAAGTGGGAGACCGGGGCAGTAAGTTGACACTCAGGGCAGGAGCTACAATACCGGTTTACCTCCTCCCACACCCCTTGCCAGAAAAATCGCTGCAGGATCCTCTCTCGGGTCTTCTCAGCACCTAAGTGCCCTCCCAGCACATGTTTGTGTGCCAACTCTAGCACCAGCCTACGGTGAGATTGGGGTACTACAAGTTGCTCAACCTCCTCACCCCGTATCTGGTCGACCCTGTACAACAGTTCCCCAACAATCACCATTCGGGGGTATATTTTGTCAGCCCCTGGTATTTGGAGTACCCCATTTATCACCTTAACATTCTCCCGTGCTTTAAACAAGGTAGGGTCCTGTAGCTGTGCAGCCCCAAAATTTTCACGGGAAATCTCAAGGTCCGGCATGTCGGCCACCTCCTCGTGGCCCTCGACCTCACCAGCTAGGACCTCTAGGGGAGAGAATTCATCACATGGGGTCACCCCTACTGCTGGTGTGGGTACATCGGCCTCAAAGGGTTCAGGGGCCAAGGCCGGACATACCTAATGTCCATTATCTGCAACAGCACCTGAGGTGGGTCTTCGTCTCCAGAGGTCCCAAAATACCGGTAAGTCTCTGCCGATAATAGCCTCATGAAACAGGGTCCCCACCACCCCCACTTCATGGGCAATAGTACCACAAGGGGTATGTAGGTTGATGACAGCAGTGGGATATTCGCGAGTGTCCCCATGTATACACAACAGTCCCACTCTCCGCCCACTGTATAGTCCAGGATCAACCAAAGTTCCCCGCACCAGGGTGACCAGACTCCCTGAGTCTAGCAAGGCTTCCACTATGTGACCACCGGTTGTGACCATGCACACTTGGGGTTCTGCATCCGTGACTGACTTGGCCGCCAGAACCGGCCGGGCAAACAGTGACACTCGCCGGGTCTGGTTGCAGTCCATTGGCTCCACTAACAGTGGACAGTTGGCAGCAATATGGCCCATTTCATGGCACCGCCAGCACTGGATACGGCCATGACCTCTGTCACGAGCCTCACTGGGTTTCTGGGTATCCACGCCCCCCAATGAACCCCCTCCCAACCTGACATGTCTCCCCTTTTCCGCAGTAGCAGTCTTACCATCTGGTTTGGTGACCCTGTCACTGGCACTGCTTCGTGTGGGAGAGGTAAGTAGAAGGTCCTCCGTAGCCCGATACCTCTCTACTAGGGACACAAGCTCCTCAGCTTTTGTGGGTCCGGCCTGTCCAACCCACCGCTGGAGCCGAGAGGGCAGAGAACGGGTGAACTTGTCGAAAACCACTCTCTCTACCATCTGTGCTGGGGTGCAGTCCTCTGGTTGTAACCACTTCCGGACAAGATGGATCAGGTCATGCATTTGGGAGCGTGGGGGTAGTTTTTCTGAGTAAGCCCACTGGTGGACACGGCTGGAGCGAACTTGAACGGTGACCCCCAGGACGAGCCAGAATCTCTGCCTTTAGCTGAGGGTACTCACGGGCCTCCGTTTCACTCAGGTCGTAGTAAGCCTTCTGCGACTCGCCTGTCAGGAACGGTGCCAGGACATCTGCCCACTGCTCAGCTGGTAACTCCTCTCGCTCAGCTACTCGCTCGAACACAGTGAGATACGCCTCCACGTCGTCGGTCGTCGCCATCTTTTGTAAAGCCTTTTGTACTGCAGCCCGTGCGGAATGCTGGACAACCGGGTACCCTTGCAAACCAGTATGGGACCCCACAGTAGTCGTCGCTTGCGGTGCTGCCATAACGCCAGAAAACTTTTCCATCATCAGCTGGAACATGGCTCGGGACTCTTCCCGCTGTTGCTGGAGCATGGCTTGCTGCAGCTGCCGATCAGCCCGGGACTCTTCCTGCTGCTGGCGGAACCTCTCCTCCTGTTGCTGAAACATGGCTTGCTGCTGGCAGGACCTCTCCTCCTGCTGCTGGCGGGACCTCTCCTCCTGCTGCTGGAGCATGGCCTGCTGCTGCTGCCGATTAGCTCTGGCCTCCTCTTGCAGGTATTTAATAAAGTCCTCCATCTTGGCTTTATCCTGCGCTTTGCCTGCTGCTATCACCCAAGCCATTCAATGTTGCAGGATGTAGCAAGCCTTTCAGGTGTGTGTCTTATGAACTGCCTGCAATCCGAAGCACCATATGTGGAGGATTTGGCCCAGTAGAGACCGTGGTAGCGGGGTGCTGTGATGCAGTTCACGACAGTGACACCAAAGTACAGTCCAAAACAGGTCTAGCCTGTGTTTATTTCAGCAGGAACAAAATAAAACAGCCTTTACATTCAGGCATCAAAAACAAAATAATATCCTACCCGTCAGGGTGCTAACTAAACAATGGTTCTCTGACTCACCACTAACAAAAACACTTTTCGTTGCTCCAGGCACAGAGGTCAAGGCTGTGTGCTCTCCAGCCTCCTTCCAGAGAGACAACAATTCCAGCTCTGCTGAGCGGTTTTATTAGGCTGATTGGGCTGTTCCCACCACCTGTGTCCAAGGTGCTGGACACAAACCTCAGCACTAAGGCCTTGCATAATAGCAAAACCTAGGGGAAACATACCGCCCATCCACAGTTAACCCCTTCAGTGTCTCACAAGACGTATTGCACTTTCTCACTTTTTCTTTTTATGGCCATTTTTTGTTTATTTGAAATCTAATATACAGATATACAAATGAGGGATACAGAAATTTTTGTTTCCGCAGGAATCACTATGCAATTGATAGCATCCTTGTCTGAAACTTAACAACATTATACTTTATATAATGCTCTTTGCATGTATGTCCGCTTCATGTGGATGCCATTACGAACCCTCAGACATCCTTTTCTGCTCCTAATCCTTTTCTAAGCAGAGCTATCACTCACCTGTCAGTCAAACTGCCGGTCGGGTGCGCGCGAGTGCGGTGGGGCCCGCCTCCTGATCCGACAACCTCTTCTCCGATCACGTGTCCCTCGGTGATGTCACCGTCACATGATCGGTCAAGTTAGCGGGGTTGGGCTCGGACGGAGGGCGGACACCTCCAGCAATACGTGCACTCGATAGCTCCGTCTTTTTAGACACACACTACAGGTGAGGGACCTCCCTTGCTATTGGCTGATAGTTAGATAAAACTCTGGTGCATCTAGAGTAACCACACCCCCAGACGAAGGCTAGCGCTGAAACACGCGTCGGGGAACCTGGTTGTGGCAGACGGGAGGTGCACAATGGCCAAGGGTATGTTTACACTCTATTATTGGCACATGCATTGAGCACTTTACATGCCTATGGGGAACTAACGTACATCAGGCTGTACGGCAAGCACTTTATTGCATCATTTGCACAATAACCCAGTACTGGGCATGTACTGTATTATGCATTGAAGTTGTATAAACATGTGACTCATATGATAATGTACCCCACCTCTCAACCCCGTCCCACATGTTTTTAACGTTTCTATGTGATAGCCCCATCGACTTATATGTTCTTTCCTTTTGATTTGTTTATGAATTGTGATATCATGTCTTAATTGAATATGCAATAAAATAAGTGTATTTTTGAATTGGCTAAGTGTTCTGTTTGTAGGTGTTTAGTATTTGACGTAATAATGGAAAAGGGAATTATTCTTACGAGCGCATCATGGCGATGGCATAAACGAGAGTAAACACATCATTCCGATACCCCTTTTAGTATATGTAGCCCGCATCTTGGTATTATTAGTATTAGTATAAAATAACTTGTGTATGGATTTATAATTAAGCTGAGTAAATTATAAATGGGGAATTTTAATGTTTAGTATGTAGATTTTAGCATATTGAACATGCTAAGGTCTGAACTACTTTTTACAAAAGAAAAAATATTTACAAGAACCAAAGAAAACAAAATATGAATGTGAAATCTGAATTTTACATTAAATATTTTACTATATGATTATGGTGGATCATGGCGGACAATGGAGGTATTATCTATTCCTATTCTGAGCACAGCCATGGATAATTGTGAAGGTCTCCTGTCGGTTTTATGGTTTCAGGTATCCAGCCCGATACACCCTTCTCTTTGTATTTCTATAAATGCATGTCACCAGCATAATTTTCATATTTAATTTCCTCTTACTTCTATTCCTGGTCTATTATATTCTGTCTGATTTCCCAGCTGAACTATTCCTGTAGTAAATAATATTTCTAGCTCTTGTAATGTCCAATTTAATTTTCTTCTTCCTTTTAAGAGATTCCATCTGGGTATATTTCAATTTTCAATAAATCAACTATTTAACTAGTCAAATACTCTCCGTGAAGAACTAAAAAGTATTGTGAGATAATCCATATCACAATACGTATCAAGTCATTTTTATATATAAGTAAAAATTACAAAAAAAGGGAGATTAATTCAAATATTTTAATCCATGAGCTTAAAATTGAATACAATGAATACAATTATACTTAATAGCTGTACTACAATCACTACAATAAAGCTTTAGTATTGAGCATTAAAGCCAACTACTACTTCACTATTTTCATGCAAGTAAATAAAATAGAAATTTCTTATCATTCAGTGCACATAACCCCTATGTAAACTCTCATGTCCATTTTGTTGCTATATATGTATATATTATATATACATTTTAAATTGTGCTGCAAAGTATAGTTATAGTCCTTCTTTCAGATATTTTGCTTGAGCCTTAATCTCTTGCGCCTCCAGATTAAACAATTTAGACTAATTATTCTAGTAGGTCTCCTCATTTCAAATAGTTGTTCTTACACACACACACATATATATATATATATATATATATATATTATTTAGCTATATAATGGCTTCTATGAGGCATATTTTATCTGCCTTGGATACAGGTAGACTACTCCACTCTTTCTGTTTATTTACTGGCTCATCTATTAAGGGGGGCTTGTTCAATCTATTAAAGTACTCTATATCATCTGATATCTTAACATATAATTATAATGAACATTCCCATTTTGGCAGTATCCTCAAGACCCATTAGTTCCTTATATCCAAATTCCCAAATGGTGTAAGCACCTACTTTGAAATATTGAGAAGACTTAAAGTTTAACAGGGAGTCTGTTTTTAGTAACAGAATTGAGGCCTGATTCATAGATTTAGGGAACCTTTGTATGTCCAATGCATTTTCAAAAACTCTAACCAGGGCTGAAAGTAATGTCCCCAAAAATCTTTTCAAATGGTCACCCATCAATACATGGTGGTGATTTTCCATATGGGTTTCAGAGCTTTTTCAAAAGTAAATCCAACATATCCAAGTACTCCCTTACTTCACCGCTGTCTTGTGTTTCTTTTTGACTGACAAAGTTTGGAGTAAACTCCTCTTAATAACTCTAGGGCGAGAACAAATCTTTCCCTATCTGCACTATAGTCACATTGTTTTCTGATTTTTCACCACAAAGCTTACATTTTTATTTAGCTTCCCATCACTTTTCCCATCTTGACCCATAAAGAATAGAATGTTTTGTCATTTTCTTTCCAAAACTTTGTATTTTCCACTACTGTGTATCCCTTTGTATTCTTTTCTAATCTGATGGCATCATGCTAAAGGACATCTTATCCCTAATAAATGTTTTCTACTTTTCTTAGTTTCAACAAAGAAGAAAGTGCCTTACAATCGAACAGGTTGAACAGAGACCCCTCGCAGGGGGAACATCATAAGTCAGTTTTGTTGGATACAAAGGCAAATACAGTGTCATAATAAACAGTAAAACATATGAGAAAGTAAAGACAAGAAGACAAGGGGAGAGGGGTACCACAGGGAATGAGAAGTGTTTAAAAGTGTCATAATATTGGTATTGCTCTAGTAATTATAGATTTTTACTTTTTTAAGATGTATTTTCTTCTCACACAGTGACAAGGCAGATTTGAAAAAAGGGGGAGCATCCTAAATAGGCCCCTGAAGTGGTTCTGAAGGGGTTGAGAGTCGCTTAGTATATCCAGTATGCAGAACACATGTAGGGGGAAATTAAGACTGGCATCCAATAAAGGGTTTTTAAAAAATCCTCCTAATATGTTTTATATCCACATTTTCTTAATCCTGTTTCACCATTTACGAGTTTGAATCCAGTCAGGCTCATGGTCATTTTCTACATTTATTTTGACAAACCTAAATCCATTTCATTATGTGGCCTTTTTTCCTTTTCTTGAAGGGATAAATAATGCATATTGTCAAGTTATTTCATATATTGAGACTAAGGAGGTTGTGCCTTACACAACCAACAGTTGGTGCCTTGGTGTCTCTATGGTGGCCTTAGACACTCCATGGCCAACTACCTGGCATCTGGGTGTGTGACCTCTGATTCCTTAGGGGCCCAGAAGCATGGCATCCAGCACTCATGAATCTGGGGGAGGAAGGGAGGCTGGAATGAGATTGGGGAATAAGGACAAAAGGAATACGGACAGGGAAAAAGATATAAAGTGTATGTACACAAATGCCAGAAGCCTCACAAACAAAAGGGAGGAACTGGAACTCTTGATGTTGGAGCGGAAATATGATATAGTGGGTATCAGCGAGACATGGCTGGACAGTAGCTATGACTGGGCTGTTACTATAGATGGTTATAGTCTTTTTAGAAAGGATCGTATAAATAAAAAAGGTGGAGGGGTTTGTTTATATGTGAATTCTTGCCTCAAGCCCGTCCTGCGAGATGACATCAGTAACGCAAATGTGGAGTCCCTATGGGTTGAGATAAGGGGAGGGAAAAAGAATAATAAAATATTACTAGGGGTTTGTTATAAGGCTCCAAATATAATGGAGGCAGCAGAGGAAATGCTGATAAGTGAAATGGATGCGGCTTCAAAGCATGGTGAAGTACTTATCATGGAAGACTTCAATTACCCAGATATCGACTGGGGGGCAGAAACCTGCAGGTCCTTCAAAGGCAGCAGGTTCTTGTCAACAACAAAAGACAATTACCTGTCGCAACTAGTCCTGGAGCCAACAAGAAGGGGGGCACTGCTGGACCTTATCCTGACCAACAGACCTGATAGAGTATCAAAACTACAGGTTGGGGGGAACCTGGGGAATAGTGATCATAATATCATTGATTTTGTATTACGCTTTACTAAGAGCGTTAGTGAAGGGGCAACCAACACTCTAAACTTCAGGAGGGCAAATTTTCAGCAACTAAGGGAAGACCTTAAAGGCATAGACTGGGATAATGTTCTCAAAGACAAAAGCCCCCCCCCCAAAAAAAAATGGGACTTTTTCTCATATATTCTGAAAAAGTCCTGTGAGAAACACATACCTTATGGGAAAAAGCATAAAAGGAACAAGAAAAACCCTATGTGGCTAACTAGTCTTGTAAGGAAAGCAATAAGCGATAAAGATAAAGCGCTTAAGGTGCTAAAACGTGAAAGTAGCGATGAGGCATTACAGGATTATAGAGAGAAAAATAAATCCTGTAAAAAGCAGATAAAGGCCGCAAAAATAGAGACTGAGAGAAATATTGCCAGGGAGAGCAAAAATACTCCCAAATTATTTTTCAAGTATATAAATGATAAGAAACTAAAAACAGAGAGTGTGGGTCCCCTTAGAAATAACATGGGGGTCATGGTGGAAGGAGATGAGGAAAGGGCCAATCTACTGAATGTCGCCTTCTCAACTGTCTTTACCCAGGAAAATCCCCTGGTGGAAGACACAATGAGGAATAATGTAAATTCTTTTTATAATGTCAACAGTTTAACCCAGGAAGAGGTACGGCGCCGCCTCGCAACCACTAAGATAGATAAATCACCTGGGCCAGATGGCATACACCCCCGGGTTCTGCATGAATTATGTACGGTGATAGACAAACCGTTATTTTTAATATTTGAAGAATCACTGAGAACTGGTTATGTTCCACAGGAATGGCGCATAGCAAATGTGGTACCAATATACAAAAAAGGATCAAATGGTGATCCTGGAAACTACAGACCCGTGAGTCTAACTGCTGTGGTGGGGAAAATATTTGAGGGGTTTATTAGAGATGCTATCCTGGAGTATCTCACTGTGCACAACCTTATAAACCAGCGTCAGCATGGGTTTATGAGAAATCGGTCCTGTCAGACTAATCTGATTGGTTTCTACGAGGAGGTAAGTTCAAGACTGGATCTGGGGGACGCTGTAGATGTTGTATATTTGGACTTTTAAAAGTCATTTGACACCGTGCCACATAAAAGGTTGGTATATAAAATGAGACTGCTGGGAATAGGAGAAAATCTGTGTATTTGGGTAAGTAATTGGCTTAGTGATAGAAAACAGAGGGTGGTCATTAATGGCACATTCTCAGATTGGGTTGATGTTACCAGTGGAGTGCCACAGGGGTCAGTATTGGGGCCACTCCTTTTTTAAATATTTTTATTAATGACCTTGTAGTGGGTTTACACAGTCAAGTTTCAATATTTGCAGATGATACTAAGCTTTGTAAAGGAATAAATACTGAGGTCGATAGTTTAGCATTACAGAGGGATTTGTGGAAGCTTGAGGGATGGGCAGAGAAATGGTTGATGAGGTTTAATGTAGATAAATGTAAAGTTATGCACTTGGGCCATGGAAACAAAAAGTATAATTATGTTCTGAACGGTCAATTACTTGGTAAAACTGAAGCTGAAAAGGACTTGGGGGTATTGGTGGATGGTAAACTTAATTTTAGTGACCAGAGCCAGGCGGCTGCTGCTAAAGCAAATAAAATAATGGGATGTATCAAGAGAGGAATAGATTCTCATGATAAAGAAATAGTTTTGCCCTTATACAAATCCCTGGTCAGACCACACATGGAATATTGTGTACAGTTTTGGGCACCAGTGTATAAAAAGGATATAGTAGAGCTGGAACGGGTGCAGAGGAGAGCAACCAGGATTATTAGGGGAATGGGGGAACTAGAATACACTGACAGATTAAAAAATTTGGGATTATTCAGTTTAGAAAAAAGACGGCTGAGGGGAGACCTCATTACAATGTACAAATACCTGAACGGACAGTACAAGGATCTCTCCAAAGATCTTTTTATACCTCGGCCTGTGACCAGGACAAGGGGGCATCCTCTACGCCTAGAGGAGAGGCGATTTTACCATCACCATAGACAAAGGTTCTTTACTGTACGAGCAGTGAGACTATGGAACTCTCTGCCGCAGGAGGTTATTATGGCGGACTCTATGTACATGTTCAAGAGAGGCCTGGATGACTTTCTGGAGAGAAAAAATATCACGGGTTATGGGGATAAAACATTTATTTAATTCTTAAAGGTTGGACTTGATGGACTTGCGTCTCCTTCCAGCCTTATATACTATGATTTGTATGTTTTAATCCCCTTTGTACAGGTCATAAAAATACTACATTTATTTAAATACGAATGCAATATATTCTCTTAGTTACAAAAATACATGTCCTACATTGTACTCACTCCTTTTAGAAAATGTTTGCTCCAGAGAAATACAAACCTCCAAGAGCTGACTACCACTAGCATCTTTATGCTATTAGTAAGGATGAGGAAAAACCTTATTGATGATAAGATAATAGACCTATAACTATTGCATCGCCTGTAGTAGAATGGTTGCTTTTGCCAGATAATTTCACTTTGTTTAACCCTTTCACGACCCGTCATAGCACGTCATGGGTGGGCCGCAGGTGAATGCTTGCACCGATGGCAGGTGTCAACCCGCACATTGCCGCCGGCAATGCCAGGGATCGTCACTCTCCGTGACATCATCGGGGAGCAGCGAACCGTCACCATGACAGCCTCAGGTCCTCCGAAGACCTGAGGCTGTCTTGTTTTTACCCTTTCATTACAATGTGCTATCAGCACATTGTAATGAATGAGGAGGAAAATCCCCATGTACTGCCATACAGTATTATGGCAGTATATGGTAGGATCAATTGGACAACCTAGGGTAAAAGTACCCTAGGGAGTCTGAAAAGTAGTAAAAGTAAAAATAAAAAAAAAGTTAAATTTTTTTTTATAATAAATAAACCTAAAAATTTTAATTACCCCCCCCCTTTCCCTAGAACTGAAATAAATATAAATAAACAGTGAAAATCACTAACGCATTAGGTATCACCGCTTGCGAAAATGCCTGTTCTACCAAAATATAATAATGGTTTTTCACAGCATTCAAACCCGTAACGGAAAATAGCGCCCAAAATTGAAAATGGCACTTTTTGCCATTTTGAAAAAATATTAAAAAAATCAATAAAAAGTGATCAAAAGGTCATACAGTCCTAAATATGGTAGCATTGAAAACTTCATCAAAAGTCACAAAAAATAACATCAACCACAGTACACTGAAGTATGAAAAATGTATTAGCGCCAATAGATGGCAAAATTAAAAAAAATTTCTACAAGTTTTTAATTTTTGTAAATGTATAAAAACATTATAAAACCTATACAAATGTGTCATCCCCATGATCACACCGACCCAAAGAATAAAGTAGACCTGTCATTTGGGGCGCACAGTGAAAGCCGTAAAATACAAGCCCACATGAAAGCAGCGCAAATGCGTTTTTTCACAATTTTCCCTGAATTTAAATTTTTTTCCCGCTTCCCAGTACATGGCATGGAATAATAAATACCACATGTATGGAGTGCAATTTGTTACACAGAAAACAACCCAATTCACAGCTCTGTACGTGTAAAACTAAAATAGTTATAGATTTTTTTTATTGTGGGGAGTGAAAAATGAAAATGAAAAGACAAAAAAGGGCGAGGTCCTGAAAGGGTTAATACTCAACACACGGGGGGCAAATTCAACTTGCAAACATTGCCAACATTCAGTGAGTGGGACAGAGTACAGCCTGCTCTATGTACTATAGTCTCTGCTGGAAAACCTGGAGACCCTGCAACTGAAATCTGGGACAAGTCTATAGGACAACAAGTACAGATATGAGTTATCTGTTTTTTCTAAGGTTTCTTACATGATAACAGCCATCTTGTCTGAGCCACTGTTTAAAGATACTATTCACAGTAGCCACTGCCTAAAGCACATGAAATGGAGATGTGAGCATTGCAGAACCCACCCTAAATTAAACCAATAAGTTTAATGAAATACACATATACTGTTTAATTAACTTATACACAACATGACATAATTACAGAAATTGAATATCGGTATTAACCAATTGTATTTACTGAAATGCAGAAGGGAAGTTACCACACTTCCATACCAGTTCCCATATCGTCCATCACATAAAACATAACCTTTACAGTATCATTAAAATTTATCATCAGCAATTTACATTAATCACCTAAGATATAAAAACTGTCAGTGAAGAAATTGCATGAGTAATTGATCTCAAGAGCATCTTATATTAATATCTATAATACCTCCTTTCTTTATTTAAACACTTGTTCTCCTACAAAACTGCTCTAGTAAATAGATGGAAAACTTCATGGTAAACAACTCTATATTCTCCCACACATATGCACTTGCAAAATAAATTTATATTTGGCTTCCAAATAAGAAAATAGAAAAACAAAACAGGTGATGGTCTGTGTTCTATCCCAAGGAGTTATCCAGAAACCCTCTGTAGTAAAGCAGAAAGCAGGAAGCTCTCCAATAGATATGGGGAAATAAAGTGGCTTCATTCAAGCATGCAGCTGAGTTTCAGTTGATCCATACAGCCTTCATCAATCCATCCAAACAAGATGTTTTATCCAGGTGAGGAGCAGGGGACAATCTTATTCATAGACGTTTCCATTAGGTCCATCATAATCACTTTATCACTTTATTGCCCTGGTACTGAGTTAAGTGGCATAACCTTTAGTGCACATTATACTATCAATTTCATTAGCATAAGCATTTTTTCAAGCTAATGGAAAGGGTGGCCACTTATGTAAAATAAACTTATGGGAGACATGTATCATCAGTCAGCATTAGTTTTTTTTTAGCACTTTTGCTTCATTTATTTATTATAAGTAGGGTTGAGAAGATCCAAAACGTTTGTGAGAAGCTCATTTAAAGTTCCAGATTGGCCGGAATTCGGCTTAACCTCCCCGCAGGCACCGATTATGGACGTTAACTTTTTAAATGCCACTGGCATAGTCTAAAGTGAGAACACGCCGGCACTAGTATGCCATTGGTGCTGGGCGCCACCATTTAGGGTAGATCTTTATCTGGAGCAATGATCTGCCCCAAAGGAGATAAATATATATAAATATTATTTATGCTAAGTTATTAGTTAGCATAAAAAATAAAGCAGTTATGGTCTGTTCTGAGCATAAGTATTTATTTCTATTGCAGGGTCCAACATTGGTGATTTGTTAAGTACTGAAGCCTCTTGAATGAGACATTGGGGCAAATTTATCAAGTTGCCTGAAAGTCAGAATATTTCTTGTTGCCCATGGCAACTAATCACAGCTCCCCTTTAAAATATTCATGAGCACTGGTAAAATGAAAGCTGAGCTGTAATTGGTTCCCATGGGCAACTAGAAATATTCTGACTTTCAGACAGCTTGACAAATCTGCCCCATTAAGAGCACTGTGCTCAAACACTAGTGGCATGTATTAAGCCAATATTTGTTTATGGTGTAATTTGTGAAAGAAAATGCTTTCTGCCACATTTATCAAGTTTTTAGACATGTTTTCAAGACTTTTCCGACTTGTCTGACTAAGGGTCGTAGTGCAAAAAAAGGGGCGTTGTCTCCTTAAAAAGGAAGTGCAAAATAGCCCTTTTCCCAAAATGTTTAGACTTGTGGAACACAGTGTAGAACAACTGTTTGATTGTGCAAAGTATAACACAAAACTTTCAAACTGCGCCACTATTTAACATCACAGTGACAATTTTGATGCAGCAAAAAGCTAGTGTCATCTGTCTTTGCACTGGCAGAGCCTGTGCCACATTGTTACTGTACATCTCCCTAATTGTGTATTCCAGCACTATCCTAATCACTTAAATAGACTAGGCGGGATAACTCCTATAAAATATATTTAAGAGATTTTAAAAAATGTATTCAAGCATTTGAGGCAACATAGTAAAACTGCTACAAAGTGTCATAGAAGCACTTTATATAGATTTCAATTCATTAAACTAAAACTGTTGGAGAAACAATTATATTACACTTCAAAGAATTTGTGGTGTTTTAAAAACCTTGTCTCCAGAGAGGTTTTATAAAAGGGTGAAGGTTCTGGTATCTTTGACACCTCTGAAAGATAATTAAATATTTTCTCACTGGTTCAATGTTTTTTATCTACAGAAATAGAGTAAAAACATCTGCACAGTCATTGTAACTGACCAACAGGGACAGTTGAAAGAATAAGGGAACAGATCCTTGATCTCAGTTTAGGACAAAGAAATAAGCACTATGAGCTTCAGAAGAGTCTGCTCCCCATTCTGGAAGAATTTTAGGACACTCTTTTAAAACATTGCTTTCATTCATTGAGGTTTGTGGGGAAGTACAGAATGCTCAAGAAGTTGCACCATGTCATTTAAATTGGGTTGAGACCTAAAAATGGGCTAGGCCATTGCAACACTTAGATTTTTTTCTTGCTCTGTCATTCTGTTGTAGATTTGTAAACAGGCATATGAACACTATCATGTTGCATGATTCAGTTTTGGCCAAGCTTTAGAGTTAGGGGACCTCACTCCTAACTCTAGAATGTCTTGATATATATATTGGAGTCCACGGTCAAGTCAATAATAGCAAGGTGCCAATGCTCCGAAACTGCAAAACAAGCCACATTCATCCACCAGTTTGCGCTGATATGTTGATAAACACAGTAAAATGCTTTATCCCCAAAACTCTCTACTTTGGTTTGGTCTGTCCAATGGACATTGTTGTAAAAATCTTGCTTGTTCTGATGCAAATTCTTTCTCTTGGCAACTCTTCCAAAGAAGCCACATATATGTATTATTTGTCATGAACTTGAACACTGAACTTGCTATATAAGTCCTGTAAAGTCTCAGATTTTGTCATATTTTGTAATTTCTCTTGCATCGCTGTAAACATTTCAAATGTCTTGAATGATTTCCACTTGTGAAAAATCTTTTCCAATAAAAAGTGGTACATTTTTTATACCCATTGCCAGATAATTAATAGGAACAATTGCATCTTTTATATCATTGTCGATGACTAACAACTTACGTCCCATTGTAACGTGTGCAGTATGGGCCAGACAAGCAAACTGTCATAACTTCTGCTTTTATGGAGGTGGTGTTGTTAGGAATCAATTAATCAAAGACACTGGGAGGGGCAAGAGCAGGGAATAACATCTAGCTGAAAAGGATAACATCTGACTGCTAATACACCTTTATGTTCCTAAGGAAGTAGTAAGGAAGTGCGTAATTTAATCGAAAAGTTTCAAAAGAAGTCATTTTTTTTTTCATGACAGCATGTCTTCAGAGTTTTTTTTTAAATAATTATTTACTTAAAAGTACAGATGCAGAGCCAGGAATTCAGTTCCCCTAGAGATCAGACAATAATATTTTACAGATTAAAACAATAAAATTGTATAGTTTAAGTAAATGGGGTGCTTAAAAACTCTTTTGGAAAGTTTTCCCGGAGTACCATGTGTTATAGAATTTTTCAAAAGTGCCATGTTATGAGGAGGTCAAGTCTGCCATATAGATTAATCCATCCACCTTCATGATCCAAAGGGTGACTGTTAGAAGTTTAGATTTTTTTCTAAAGAAGAGGGATACCAGCCCAGGCTGCAATTATCAATTATATTAGCAATGATCGTTTATATTGATGGGCAGGTAATCTTCAGAGGTTGAAAAGTGGATTTATGAACAGATAATCCCCTAAATGCATTTAATTCCTGAACTACAGATTTCATAAATGCCCATAGGTGTGGTTTTTTTATGTATTGATTTTTTTTTATTGAATTTCTGGAGATTCACATAATTAAACAATGAAAGTCAAATTAACACATTTACCGTATATTCCGGCGTATAAGACGACCTGGTGTATAAGACGACCCCCCTACTTTCCTGTTTAAAATATAGAGTTTTAGATATATTCACCATATAAGACTACCCCTTTTCCAACGCATACAAAACACCGGTAAAAATTTAAAAAAAAACTGATTTGAATTTAACATGGTCCTTTTTTTAATGTAAATTCTTATGACATGCAGGTATACAGCAGGAAAACTGTCGCTCATAAACATAAGGCATACAACAACAACATTACCATTACAGCACAGCCCCCAGTAGTATACAGCACTGCCCCCAGTAGTATACAGCACTGCCCCCAGTAGTATACAGCACTGCCCCCAGTAGTATACAGCACTGCCCCCAGTAGTATACAGCACTGCCCCCAGTAGTATACAGCACAGCCCCCAGTAGTATACAGCACTGCCCCCAGTAGTATACAGCACTGCCCCCAGAAGTATACAGCACAGCCCCCAGTAGTATACAGCACTGCCTCCAGTAGTAAACAGCACTGCCCCCAGTAGTATACAGCACTGCCCCCAGTAGTATGCAGCACTGCCCCCAGTAGTATGCAGCACAGCCCCCAGTAGTATGCAGCACTGCCGCCAGTAGTATACAGCACTGCCGCCAGTAGTATACAGCACAGCCCCCAGTAGTATACAGCACTGCCGCCAGTAGTATACAGCACAGCCCCCAGTAGTATACAGCACAGCCCCCAGTAGTATACAGCACAGCCCCCAGTAGTATACAGCACAGCCCCCAGTAGTATACAGCACTGCCCCCAGTGATATACAGCACAGCCCCCAGTGGTATACAGCACAGCCCCCAGTGGTATACAGCACAGCCCCCAGTGGTATACAGCACAGCCCCCAGTGGTATACAGCACTGCCCCCAGTAGTATACAGCACAGCATTAAAAAATAAATAAACTTATATACTCACCCTCCGGTGGCCCCGATGTTCGCGCGTCATACTAGGCGCCACCCCGGGGAAAAACATGGCGGCGCCTAGCAGAAGAAAGAAGACGGCGCGGTGAGTATGTCCCATGCGCATCTTTTTGAGGCTGCCGGCAGCTTTGCTGCCGGCAGCCATCGCTGTGAAAACACCCGCGATCGGTGCTAGCACCGATCGTGGGTGTTACCGGTAAGCCTTTGCTGCAATATGCAGCAAAGACTTACCGGCTATGGAGAGGGCTCAGCCCGTGAGCCCTCTCCATGCAGCGCGATCCGACCGCGATCGTCTTATACGCCGTCATTACCGGCGTATAAGACGATTACTGGCGTATAAGACGACCCCAGAGAAGACAGAAGATTTTTCTGTCTTCAAAAGTCGTCTTATACGCCGGTATATACGGTACTACATATTTTACAAAGTAGAATTAAGGGGGTTGGCCACTTCACCTTATATTTTTGTAATGTGTGTGTAAGTCTTTGGACAGGATATGAGGTAATTTACCAATATACATCTAGTAATAGTTTTGCTCCTCTTTGATATGTAAAGAGGATCCATCTATCTTTTACCTCATCAGCCAGACATCCCTGTCCGTAATATGGCTGCAGATGGAGGAACATGTGATCTCTAACTGTCCATAAATAATCCTTTTTTAAAAAAAATAAATCTTCCAGGACCTTATGATAGTACTCATGAATAAAAGATCAAGGTCCTGGCAGGTCCTGGCAGGGCAATTGTTTATGCATAGATAGAGATCACAAGACACTCCATCTGCAGCCATTTTATGGTCAGGAATGACTAGCTAATGAAGGAAAAGACACAAGGCTTCATTTCTGGTGTGTGTGTAAAGTTTGAAGTGTCAATGTTGGACATACAGTACAATCAGACATACAGTATTAGTATGCAGTCATAGTAGCATACATTACGTTTGCCATAGACAACACCCCTCCCTTGTAAAAATAAATAATTTACTCTCTGCATATTAAAGTCTGATTCACAACACATTATAGCTAGATTATAGACTCAATTTTAAGGCTCAATGGCCAGTTCTCTATGATGGATGGTATTTTATTAGGACATTTTATAGGACCCCTATAGATACATTGTAATGATTCATACTTTCAACTATTCCACATGTTCAACTGTAAGCAGCTCATAGTTTTGGGGACTGGCAATCAGAGGCCACTGCTCTGAAAAAAAGTTATGTGGCTTCAGATCTACTACAAAGTATAACAAACATTTTACATTGTTTCATTATCTGTATAAAATTATATGGTCTTCACCATTCATTTCTCAAAAACGTTTCCCAGGTAATAACTAATAATGACCTATCAATTTGACAGATTAATACTAGGTAATTGGTTTGATTGTGACCAACAGTGATTGCAGTGGTACTTCAATGACAACTGAGCCTACAGTGATGCTGATTGACATCATAAAGCCATGCATTGTTTTTTCAGTCACCTCTTTTTGGGCATATTTGTAACATAAAATATGAACTAATGCAGATAGATGGGAGAACACATTAATATAGCCTAGTCAATTCACCACTGCATTCTCAAAAATATAAACAGCAGATAACAAAAATATGTAATCCAAATAGTGTATTATGTTGTATGTAAAATACATTAAGTTTTTTGGAAGTGTGATCCTTTGAGACTACTTACCATTTGTATGTATTATCATGTTTAGTTCATTGTAATACTTATTCAGATGTTTTGAAGTTAGAACCAACTTCTTTTTAAAGTACAGAAATATTTCAGTGTATTGCTGCAGGCTGTATTGAATGTCATACCAGTTTCATTATTCTAGTCATTCTAGGATCCTTATTTGAACTTTAAGTTCAATAAGCTGCTAGCGGCATGTTTAACAATGGTAAATCCTATAAAACACTTGTAAGTCCAGTCATATATATTACAGAGTGAAAAAAGTGTATATATAAAATCTCATTCTATTATCTATCTGTCTACTGTATGTATTCATCTATCTTATGCTTATATATTTCTATAAATTAGAATTTTGTTTATGACAACAAATGCTTAAAATATTATGCCTTTTAAACAGGATAAAGTAAAGAGATACTTAAAAAAAAGATATCTACAACATTTTATATGCAGGCGTTTATGCATTCTATAGTGAAACATGTATAATCAATGCAGGGCAATGAAATAAAATTTATTTAAAAGAATACTATTGTATTTCAATAAGAATCTCAGAACAAATATTCTCTAGATAATACAGAGAATCTACTGTTCCTGCTTTTTGAAGATACCATTTGAGGCCAGTGACACTGGGTGTGGGATTACTCTCCGTAGTCATTTACTTATTACAGAGCAGTTTTTATGCAGTATGGAGATAGGATTTGTTTAAATCCCACCAAACTATGCTGTTGCTGATCAGTTTCACAGTGTTGAACAGTTTAGTTGAGGTAGACATGGAATGTCAGTCCACAGAGGTCCTAGTCATTCTTTCCATGGCTTTAGGTTAGAATGAAAAAAAAATATTCACATTATTTAAAACAAATGCAAAAATATGGCATATAAAAATCAGACCACTAAAACAACAGGAAAAATCTGCTCTACCCCCGCAAGGATGTAAAAACTGCTTCCACCTTCTTCAACACCAAAGTTTCTTAAGCCTTGAACTCTGCAGCCCACCTCACTCTCACCACAACAAGACAATCCAACCGGCAATCCTGGCCCACCAACCTCACAAAATATCTGAAACAAAGTGCCAGGAAAGCTGAATGGCATTGGAAGAAATCTCTCTCCAAGGAAGAAGGTGTTATACAAGAAGGTAGTCCTCACCTACAAATCTGTACTTGCATCTGCTAATCAGGATCACTTCATATTTCACAACCATAGACAATTATTTTCTAACTTTAATTAACTTCTATTCTCTGCCCCTCCCACCAACCTCTATCATTTTGCCTCACACACTAAAAACAAAATAGATGACATTATGGAAGGTTTCAACCTGCAATCCCTACAACCCACCCAGAGTATCCAATGCTCTGCCAGCTTAACCAACTTCTTTTCTCTCACTGATAAGAAAGTTTCCATCATGCTGTGAAGCTCTCACCTCATTACTCGTATAGAAGATAAAGTGGGGACAGGAGACAAGAAAAAGTGTGCTGGATGTGTAGGTTAACTCAGGATAGCTGGATATTACTACTTCGTATAGGTGTACACTCACCTTGTTGAGTTGCGCTAAATGGCACAACATGTATAGCAGGTATTGTTAAAATTGGAGCGTTCTGCAGCCTCTTGGGGTTCCGGTGGGTTTACCGTCCGGTGTAGGAACAGTTTATTTCTCCGATATGGGTTTCTATTGGATATCCCCAATTCGATCAAAGAAAGTTTGGCGCGGTCCGTTCCGTTAGTATTTTTTATTATATATAAAAAACCGTTAGTATTTTTTATTATATATAAAAACCAGAATATAATAAAAACATAAAAATGAAAAGCAAAACGTGTTTCGGACCCGTAACAGGTTCTTCGTCAGTTGCATTACAGGGTGTGTATTGGTAGCTCATATATAAATCAATGGTGGTTGGCGGGTTGATGACCCGGTAACCGGGTAACCGAGCAGTATTAACAATGGATTGCCGAACAATCAATGAGAGACTCCTCTACAACAATCTAAAAACCACTAAAATTAACATTTGTTCTGAATGTCATGGACATAAAATGCTGAACTATAGGTGAAAGAACCTTTATTGTGTATTGCTGTACTTAAATTGTATTGATAGAGTGAATACCTCGCTATATGATTACTCACTATCCGATATGCGGTCTGGATCCTTAAAAAACTACTAAAATGGCTTCCCTCTGATGTGAGAACTACAAGTACGGAAGCTCATAGGGACCAAAATTTCTCCTACGGAGGCTTTGGGAGACCAAACTAGTTCTGTGGTTTTCACGTCAGAGTTTACTTCATAAGGTAAGTGGACTACCTGATAGTGAATGCGCTGCAAAGAGCCTATGTACTTGTGTACGTAAGTTCTTGTGTTATAAAATCCAGGGTAAAGCAGTTTAATAGAATGGGACAAGAAGTGTGTGTTCGGATTTCAAACTAAAATCGTTCCTGTGACCTCATTTAGTCCATTGGGGTTTAAGGTTTTTAATCTGTAGATCCAATATATTTCCCTTCTTTTTAAAACTTTGAATCTACTGGATACCTCTTCAGTTATGTGGTCTATTGCTATGATATTAAACTTTCCTTCTTTTTTATGTTTTATTTCCTTGTGTCTCGACAGGCTGTGTCTTTTATTTCCATGATTGATGTTAAAATGATGTTGGGGTGCAATGTAGGGGTTGAGTTGTTCTGCCAACATATTCCTGCTGCAGGCAATGTGTTCTGTTTGCATCACTGACCAGGCCCTCTCCTAGATCCCTCTTACATCTCCAACCGGTCATGCAGTGGTTATCACTCTCTTACTACCTCTCTTACTATCTCTCTCTGTTGGAGTCCCTCAAGGTTCTGTGGGATCCATACTTTTCTCCATTTACACCTCTGGCATAGGACAGCTCATTAAGTCTAATGGCTTTCAATATCACTCCTATGCAGATGACACACTGATCTCTATTTCTGGTACACACATAACCTTTCTTCTAGCCAGAATTCCATTTCTTCTGGCTTGATTAACAAGCGGTCTCCATGCCAGGTACTACACCATTCTCCAGAATGGACGCTTTTTCGTGGCAAAATGGACTAGGATAAGTAGTCTTCAGGTGCTGGTTGTCATGGCATTGTGAATATGGAAATAAATGTTTATGATGATTGTAATTTTATAAAAAGTAAAGAAAAGGTTGTAATTGGATCACAAGGCATTGTTTTCGTTGATTGTTTGACATTGTATAGGAGTGCAAAGGAAGCTATTGCTGATGCTTTGGTAGGTTTTCTGCATGAAGTTTGCCACATGATTACATATATGTGGATGCCATTCTCTGTTTTTTCAGATTTCACTGTGAGCACCAAATTATACCTTCCATTTATTCTTTGGGTTAGTACCATCATGAACATACAGTATCAAATTTATATAGGTTTCATTTTGTTTTTATTTGTTAAAAATCAAACCTTTTGTACAAAATTCACCATTTTGCCACTACAGTAACTTTTTCATACTATGGTGTATGTAGCACTATATGACGGGATATTTTTGTCAGGGCAGCTGATGCTTTCATTGCTACCATTTTGTTGAAAATGTTAATCACTTTTTATTAAAGATGGTGAAAAAGTGGTGATACTTTTTATTTATATATTTTTAGGGCACTTAACCCTTTCAGGACCTGGCCCTTTTTTGTTTTTTCATTTTCATTTTTTACTCCCCATGATCAAAAATCCATAACTTTTTTATTTTTCCATGTACAGAGCTGTGTGACAGCTTATTTTCTGCGTAACAAATTGCACTTCATAGAGATGGTATTGAATATTCCATGCCGTGTACTAGGAAGCGGGAAAAAAATTCTTAATGCAGTGAAATTGGTAAAAAAACGCATTTGTGCCACTTCTTGTGGGCTTGGATCTTACGGATTTCACTGTGCGCCTCCAATGACATGTCTACTTTATTCTTTGGGTCGGTACAATTACGGGGATACCAAATTTGTATAGGTTTTATAATGTTTTCATACATTTAAAAAAATTAAAACCTCCTGTACAAAATTTTTTTGGGGGATTTTGCCATGTTCTGGCGCTAATAACTTTTTTATACTTTGGTGTACTGAGCTGTGGGTGGTGTCGTTTTTTGCGGATTTTGATGACATTTACAATGTTATCAATTTTAGGACTGTTCGACCTTGTGATCACTTTTTATAGAATTTTTTAATTTTTTAAAATGACAAAAAAAGTGCCATTTTCGACTTTGGGCGCGATTTTCCGTTACGGGATTAAACGCAGTGAAAAACCGTTATCATATTTTGATAGATAGGGCATTTTCGGACGCGGCGATACCTAATGTGTTTATGATTTTTACTGTTTATTTATATTTATATCAGTTCTAGGGAAAGGGGGGTGATTTGAGTTTTTAGGGTTTTTTATTATAATTTTTTTTTAAAACTTTTTTTATTTTTATTTTTAGTACTTTTCAGACTCCCTAGGGTACTGTAACCCTAGGGGGTCTGCATGATCCTATCATATACTGCCATACTACAGTATGGCAGTATATGGGGATTTTACTACTCATACATTACAATGTGCTGATAGCACATTGTAATGCATGGGTTAACCTGAAGTAGCCTCGGGTCTTCGCGAGACCCGAGGTTACCATGGCGAAGGATCGCCGCTCCCCGATGACGTCACGGGGAGCGGCGATCCTCGAAAAGATGGCGGTGCCCACGCGCCGCCATCCTTTTGAAGCCGCCGGCAGCGTTGGCGGCGGCGATCGAGGTGAAAACACCCGCGATCGGTGCTAGCACCGATCGCGGGTGTTACCGGTAAGCCTTTGCTGCAATATGCAGCAAAGACTTACCGGCTATGGAGAGGGCTCAGCGCGTGAGCCCTCTCCATGCGCCCGTGGCCGACCCGTGACGTGCTATTACGTCACGGGTCGTGAAAGGGTTAAGCTCTAGGAAGTATGATTGCTCATACAATATACTGCAGTACCATTGTGTTAAAGTATATGGACATTTTGCTAGTGCAAATGACAGGCACTGGAGATGCATACCATATGAGGTTGGTTATTTTCCCATAACCTGTGATATCTTTGTTCTTAAGAAATGAATTCAGGTCCCTCTTGAACATATACAAAGTCCAGGTCTAAAACCAAAGAGTTGCTCAAGATAGTACACTCTATAAGAAAGGAAAACGTTTACTCACAGTTTTTCGTTCTGGGTGTTTTTCACACAGTTGTATCCCCATCTGTGTGCTTCAGTGTAACCTCCCTCATGCTGCATTTCCTCCAGCTTACATCCATTAGAGGCTTAAGGCACACCAGGTGAACACTGTGAACAGAGGCAACAGAACATCGTGCAGAGCATTCCATAAGTTTAAAAAGTGTTCTTTAATTATACTCAAATTCCAGTATATAATATGTGCATAATAAAATTGCTCAACCGAAGACCCACTCCATGCCAAACACGCTGCCTGACCCAGGTTTTGCCTATGACAGCTTCTTCCGGCACACGGTGTTGGAGTGGTCATTTCAAGGTTATATACTTTTAACCCTTCAACAAATTAACCCCCACACTCATAACCTAGATAAAAATCCATTGCACATATCCAAGACTATACCATATTCTTATGCTACATGATTTCATATTGTATATTCCAATGAGGCCGCTGTGTATTTAACCATAGTGTGTATGTTATTTGATTAATCTGCCTTGCTCTGGTCACTAAAATTAAGTTTACCATCCACCAGTATCCCAAGATCTCTTTCTGCTAAAGTTTTACCAAGCAATTGACAGTTTAGAACATAATTATAATTTTTGTTTCCACAGCCCAAGTGCATAACCTTACATATATCTTCATCAAACCTCATGAGGCCATTTCTTCTGTAATATTGTATTATCAGCCTTGGTATTAATTACTTTACAGAGCTTAGTATCATATGCAAATATTGTAAACCCTCTATGAGGTCATCTAGTATATGAAGTGTGTGTGTGTGTGTGTGTATGTATGTATATCCACTAAAGGAATCTCCACCGTCGCATTTACAATCACTAAATTTTGCTCAGTTGTTGCCTGTGACTCAGGAAACTGGTCTTAGACCAGGTTTTGAACCGAAATCCCCCCCCCCCCCCGCTTTCTAAAATCCACTTATAACCCACCATGTACAGGAGCCATTGTCTGCTGCAGTGGCAGTTGGAAGCTAAGCTGATTAGTTGCTGTTCTGCCACAGGTCATTAATATGAGCTTTGAGCTGTGATTGGTTACTACAGGCAATGAGTAGAAGACAAATTATGTGTGAGGCTGGATAGGGATACAGAGATAGGGGCAGATTTATCAGAAGTGTCTGAGGTCAAAATGTTCCAGTTGCCCATCAAAACCAATCAGAGATCAGCTGTAATTTTATAAACAGTTGTGCAAAAATGAAACTTGAGCTCTGATTAGTTGCCATGGGCAACTCTCCATAGACAAAGTTACAGTCAGAGACACAGACAGTTACTGGAATGAGAGTGCCCAAGACCGACAGTCACTAGAATGAGAGTGCCTGAGACCGACAGTTGCAGGAATGAGGGTGGGCAAGACAGACAGTCACTGGAATGAGAGAGCCCGGGACAGACAGTAACTGGAATGAGAGTGCCTGAGAAATACAGTCACTGGAATGAGAGTGCCTGAGATAGACAGTTACTGGAATGAATGTGCCTGAGACCATCAGTCACTGGGATGAGAGTGCCCAGTACAGACAGTCACTGGAATGAGAGTGCCTGAGACAGACAGTCACTGAAAGATACTGCCAGAGACAGAAAGTCACTGAAAGAGACTGCCAGAGACAGTGTCAGTGACAGAGAAGGTCAGTTAATCCATTCTATTTTGCTATAGCTAAGAGCAGTTATTCACTATCAAAGGTAACCCCGGGAGCTACAGCTAGTTATTTATATATTTAAAAGAGGTCTAACTAGCCTCCCAGTAGTCAAAGCAACGGATCATCACCCCTTGTCATTAAATGAGCCTTGCCAAGATGGCAGCGCAATATTTAGCAAGCATTACCATATGTTTCTATTTTTATACATTTATAATAGTAATAGAAGTAATTTATAAAAATAAAACAGATTTATAGAAATGTAATCTGCATCTAATCAATGCACTATAGGATTTTTGCTAAGAATCTATTCATTTTTGTGCATTTATAAATTGTTCTTCATTTTAGATTCTCTTGCAAGCAAGATTTATTTCAGAGAGAACACACTGCAAATACAGCCCATTTGTATTCAGCTATTAAAGTTTGAGAGTAGTAAAGAGTTACAGCATAATTTATTGTAGAGTGACAAAGAGTAGAAGAGGCAATAAGCACAGGGAGTGATTCATTTGTAAGCTTACAATAAGGGAACTACATCCAAGATGCTATTTTGAGCCCATGCTGACTTAATGTATCATCAATAATGTATTCTGAAATATAGGTATCAGTCATTTGAAACTGACAATGATCTGTTGTGATCAATGAGAGGGCCATTGATCAGAGTAAACATGTAATACATGGTGTGCTTTCTACTTAACTCTCTGAGATGAGTAATCCAAGATGATCTGGCATGTAACAGCACTTTATCATCATGAACATATTTGCCTAATATAAAATATATTAACTGACTCACTAAGGATGCCCTCCAATCCCTAAGTACCACAATAGTATATCAGTTGAGCTTGATACTGTTTGTTTGATGAGTTAGAGAAAAAGTGTGACCTTGAAACGTCTTCAGAGAAAGATAAATTTTACAACTGTCTCCTATGACATTTATTACTGTTCTTTATCAGTTAATGATTCCTTTATGATTCCGTTATGCCTGTTCTGCATTGTCTAAAAATTAAACATGTGCTGTGATTGACTAGCTAACGAAAGCAGTTAGTCTTTATATTGCTTATGGATCACTTGGGTCCAATAAGGCATGAAACTAAAGGCCCCATGTGCTCTTCCTCAGATGCTCAGAATTTTCTATAAATAACATAGTGCAGCTGGGCAACTACATCCATGTACAATTAAGGAATTGTATGCTAAGCAAAAACAATTTAGGATAAACATATTTCTCGAAAAATATGATTACCAGAAGTAGTTATTGTTTACAGCTACATTCTCCATCATAAATAAAACATGAGGAATGCAAAAATGAAAAGTTGTTAGTTGTCATTTGTGGAAATGATATTTTTTCCTTGCTGTTGTTAAAGCTTGTGAACCAAATTATTACACTAATTAGCACGTCTACTTCTATTGACAAGGATTGCTCACATTATTCTAGTGGTTTACAGCACCATTTATTCTTTTCTTACACTGAAGTTTTCAGAAAGAAATATGAGCAGTTTATACATAGGGTTTTGTTTGTATACCTTGTGAACAGGCACATTTATATTTCACTTGACATTTTTCAAAGAACCAAGATTTGTAATGGTTTTTTCTGAAGTTGGAAAATTAAATCTAACTTCATATGTTACATACATTAGATTATACTTTTTGTTATCACAGTGTAGTGTGGATTGTATACTTTGAGACTCAGAAATAATGAATGAAAAAAAATGGTGCTAAACGGGATAGAACATAAGATTAATTAATTCATTTTCTTTTGATCAAAAATGACTGTCTTTTACATAAAATATTTTTGTAGCAAATTAACGTTACAGCAAAACCACTTTCAAGATTCCCTACAAACATCTTTCTTATGTATCAATGTCTATTATGTAAAGCCAGCTATATTATTTTAGCTAACGCTGGTTGGAGTCTAGACTATGCTATGGGTTCTGTTGCTGAGAACTTTCTTATTATTGGAATACTTTGATATAACCCACTCCTACAAATCCACTGTTAACCTTTTTAATGCATTTCTGTTGTGAGAAATATATATATATATATATATATATATTTTTAAATTCACTTTAGCTCTTTTAACAACAGATGGGGATTTAACTCCCAACCCCACCCCTTGAAAAAGACTTAGGGACACATTTATCATACATTTATCATCTTGCAACAGACAAATTTATCAGGAGGCTGCAGTCTCAGCCTTGCTTCACTGGTGGGGCATTTCTATGCTATGTCTGCACTAGCACAGAATTAAGCCATAACTTGCACCCAATGAGCCACCAGCCATACCCCCCTTTAAACCCCTCTATGCACAAGCCCTGATAAATGTGTCCCTAAATTTCTAATTAAACAAGTTCATTGTAATATGATGGCAACAAAATCATTGATAAGCAATTACAATGTAGCAACTAGAACAGTGATGGCGAACCTCTTAGAGACAGAGTGCCCAAACTACAACCAAAACCCACTTATATGTCTCAAAGTGCCAATACAATAGTAAGAAGATGGAGAAATTTGCATTGTAGCTTCCTATCAGGGTCTCCTGAAGAGGAAGAATCAGAGGAGCCAGAGCAGGAGCTCCAACAATAATCCATATCTGTCCACACCTTCTCACTCCTCTTGTAGTTGTGGCAGCCAAGGATGCACTGAGCATGGCACATCCTGGTCTGTCTTAGACAACAGGAGGAAGCCTTGAGTCCTGTCTGGCAAATTCTGGCCTGGGTGCCCAGAGAAAGGGCTCTGGGAACCACTTCTGGCATACATGCCATAGGTTCTCCACCACTGCACTAGATGAACAGACAAAAACACATTTAGGATACATCATTCATAACAGAATATTGTGAAATTACATGATAAATAACCCCCTATCTGTGTAGAAATAAACGGCTGCAGCAAGTGCTCAGGCACGGGGACAGGAACTCATTGCCACATTCTATTCAGAAAGATAGCTTGACAAAGTTAACATTTTCTTCCAACTGAATAGGAGCTTTTAAATCCTGGGTTAAATTTAGTGCCTAACCCAGTAACTATTAATTTTCCAATAGTCGCCTGGCTTGCAACCACAAAACCCTTTAATCCACCAGGGCTAGGACGAGTAGCGTATATACTAGAGTATAATCCAACTCAAGTATAAGCCGAGGCTCCTAATTTTACCACAAAAACCTGGGAAAACCTATTGACTCGAGTATAAGCCGAGGGTGGGAAATGCATTGGTCACAGCCTCCCCAGTATATAGCCTGCCGGACCTTGCCCCATACTATATAGCCAGCACCTGTCCCCCAGTATATAGCCTGCCAGCCCATATCCCCCAGTATATAGCCAGCCCCCTGCCCCAGTATAGCCAGCAGCGGGGAAAGACAGAAAGGTGAGTTTTGATATAATTTTTTTACTCGAGTATAAGCCGAATTTGGGTTTTCAGCACATTTTTGTGCTGAAAAACTCGAGGCTTATACTCGAGTATATATGGTAATTAAAATATAACCTTTATTGTATTTTTCATTAAGAACAGTACAATGTATGTATTAAAACACAAACAGGCAGTGTCCAAACTCTTAATATTCAGGGGTTCAGGAATACTATCCTTTGTGCAAGAAAGTGATAGGATCTAGGAGGGTTTGATCAGTTTTCCTCTATTTGACAATCATATATTGTGAAAGGAAAATTGTGGATAGGGTTATTAATCCCTGTATATATAAGCAGAGTCTTTATCGCTTATCTCTCTCTAATGGTCCCTAGAGCATTTCCTCCTCTCTCATAGTCCCTAAAAGTTCATTTTAGTTATGGAACACTGTCTGCTGCTCATTAAAAATTAGTAAACGAATCAGCTAAGCCCACTCGACATATTTAGCCTAAAAAGGCGTCATCAGGGGTTTAGGGCTACTGACCCAGTAACTACCAACAGTTTTCTAAATTTCTCATACCAGCATTTTCACATTTCCAGACAAGTTTTCATGCTGAATGACCAATGCAAACAAAACCTTTTTTTTCTAATGCAATGCAATGTCATATAATTTTTGCTTACTAAGGCGAACATCCACTTAACACAAAGGAATTAGCTGGTCTATATTAGATTTGCAATAACATTCATTACTTGTTTGAATTGAATCACTTAAGAGCTCTAGTACTGATAGATGGCAGACATTTACAGTGCAAAAATATAATCCCGATTTTATCCAAATGCTTTTATTGAAAACAATAAATTCTCCTTTTGTAAGATCAACGAGGGTTGAGATGCCTATATTCTCATAAGCTAAAGTAGACAATCAGTATGATAATTAGAGCATGTTAATTAGTCTCCACAAGCAATGAGAAAATGCAAATGATATACAGCAGGAAATTAACAGCAGTTACTGCTCAATATTGCATGACTTTTCCATTAAGAATAATATGAGAAGTTGTTAAATTATAGAAAATGAGAATAATAAGGATAGAATATTAAAGAAGGTTTGGTTTCTGGTTCAGCTATAGAGGGAATCATTAGGAAATATTCAATGATGCACAATCTTAATTTGTAAAGAAAGCCATTTAGAAGAATTTAGGAAATCTTCAATTCTTTTGACAAAAAAAAAACTATTTAAACTCATTCAGGAGAAAAAGGAAGAAAAATTATTTAGAGTAAAATAATAACAACTTAACATAAGTTTCAATCATGGAATGAAACTTAATTGCGTTAAAGTAATCACAATGTTAACGCCGCAGCTTTTTCCATGTTTTTATTTCCATTTTGTACTATCGCATTTCAAATGCCATCTAAGGCATATGGACGCATATGAAAGCAGGATTTGCTTTTACATTTTTGGTATTTATCATTTGTAATCTAAATGCCATTTATTCTTTGGTTCTGAAGGATCATGGAGATACCAAATTTGTAAAGCTATAGTTATATCTAATTCAAAAAAGTAACATCTTTGGAAAAAGTGTCTTTATAACACCATTTACACAGACCTGTAACCATTTTTAAGAATTTTGTATTTGGAGCTGCGCGTATCAAAGTAAAAACATCATGTAAACTGTAAGGCATTTAATCAATTTTAATAAAATTTTTAAAACAAATCAAATAAAACTGAAATATAATTGTATTGCAGTTCATTACTAATAGTGATATATAAACCCAAACATTGTAGGTTCTGGTCCACAGAACATGTACCTGGACTTCGTTCAGAAACCTGGGTTCGGTTCGCCCCCCTCTCACTGGTAGCACCTCTTATATGAAATGGCACAGATCTTGGGTGTTATCCTTTACATGTTGCAGGCAAAGCTGCATGTAATTGCCGGTAGGACCATTAGAGCAGGAAATATCTCCATTGTTTAACATATTTTCTATGGGGAAGTAGCAGATGTCATATATTTATTCAAAGTTTTTGCGTACATTAATTGGAAATGCTTCCATTGTTTAATATACAATATTGCTATAGCCGTTAATAATATACAGTACATTTTGCTTAATTTTTCTCAAAGAACCAGCCAAGTGCTGGCCATATATGGTCCAGATTACAATTTTTAGTATTGCAGACTTACTCTCCATTCGTATCACATTAGTATCTCATGGACCATGTCGTAGCACTCTTGTTACTTGATCAACTCTTTATTCAATATTCAGACCAAGATTTGAATATTTCACACATTGTAGTAACGTATATACAGCTGGATAAACATTCCCATAAATGGCTATAGCATCCGGCTGCATTATGCCGCGCAAACGTGTGCCACCGTACTGTGTACAGGAAAAAGATAGAACATGCTCTATCTTTTTCCATCTTAACAGCCAGATGCCATGTCTCATTATTCAGGGGGGAAGGGTGAGCAGCACTCATCCCTTCTGCTCTCCAGTGTGCGGTTATATGCTCACCTGTTACGTGATAGCAGCTTAGGCTCACACTCGCATTTGGAAGTTTATGGTTCCCCTTCTGTGACCAAATGGCAGATAAAATTGCACAGCAGCCATTTTTTTTTCTGCTATCAATAACAGAAGTGTAACGGAAAGTAATCTCTCATACTTTGAAGGTAATGGGGAACAGAAGGAGAACAGAAGACTTTATGGTCTCCATCAGTTTTTAGTTTCCATTATGCTCTGTTAACACAGGAAGGATAATGTAAGCTCCCAATGCAAGTGTGAACTGGGTCTAAGGACCATGTTGGTAGTGTGGACTCTTGACACAAGATCAGAACTTATAATGGGGTCTGTGTTGGCTCCATTGTTCTGTTCTTTTGATGGAAAGAATATCGACGCACCCTGCAGAGCTGCTATTCTTTCCATATAATTTAAAGAGACTGCTGCAGGGGTTCCAAACTCTGATGACAAATGGCCAATTTGCATCAGTTTGGCATCCATTATCCCAAGATGCACAAATTATCTTACCTAGGTTGGGGGATATTGGAAGATCCACAAGTATATGATATTTTGCAAAGCTCTTTTCTCCCATGATTCAGTGAGTTCCACCCTCATCCATTTCTACGCCATCCTGGTTTGAGTACTTCCAATTGCCGTCCGTTCTCTGGAGCCCCGGTGAGACTGCACCCTATGCAGAATAACTCACTTCTTTTGATGTTTTTTTCCACTCTACTGCTCTCCCTGCACATACTGTTTACACAGTCTATTCCATCCTATCTCAAAACTCTTCAATTGACGATCTCTCATTCATTAAGGCCTGGGAATGTGAATGGAATTCTTCATTTTCTAATGGGGATCAGCAGTGATCCTTTTGAATCCCGGCAGACCTGAATCGGACAACGCGCCGCGGGATTGTGACTGGACCGGGTAAGTAAATCTGCCCCATTGTGTTCTTGGCAATGGCATTTGACACTCCCTCATAGACGCCTGATGGGTAAAATAAATTCTATTGGTATTGTATCCAGAGAGTTGTGGTCAATGATTCCTACTCAGAATGGTCACCAGTTATGAGTGTGTACCCCAGGGTTCTGTGCTTGACCCACTACTATTTAATTTATTTATCAATGATATAGAGGTAGGAATTAATAGTACTGTGTCTATTTTTGCAGATGACATCAAGCTGTATAGTGTACAATCTATGGAGGATGTTCATAGGCTGCAGGGTGACTTGGACAAACTGAGTCTTTGGTCATCCACTTGGCAAATGAGGTTCAATGTTGATAAATGTAAGGTTAAGCACCTTGGGGCTAATAATCCAAAAGCAAAATATGTCCTTGTGGGAGTAAATCTGGGAGAGTCCCTTGTTGAGAAGGACCTGGGGATACTAGTAGATCATAAATTTAATAACAGAATTCAACTATTCAGCTATCTCTAAAGCCAGTAGGAACTTGCCATGTATCAAAAGTGGTATGGACTCTCAGGATAGGGATGTTATATTACTGGGCACCGGTCCATAAAAAGGATGCCCTTGAGCTGGAGGGGGTTTAACGTAGAACCACAAAAATGATAAGGGGTATGGAGGGTCTCAATTACAGGAAGTCCTCGGGTTACATACAAGATAGGGTCTGTAGGTTTGTTCTTAAGTTGAGTTTGTATGTAAGTTGGAACTGTATATTTTATCATTGTAATCCCAGCCAGAACTTTTTTGGTCTCTGTGACAATTGGATTTTAAAAATGTTGGGTTGTCATAAGAATCAGTATTAACACTAAACCTTCATTACAGGCACCTTTGATAACTGTTACAGCTGATTATTGTAGCCTGGGGATAAAGTACAATAAATTACCAATATCCAGAGGTCCGTTTGTAACTATGGGTCGTATGTAAGTCGAGTGTTCTTAAGTAGGGGATCGCCTGTATAAGAAAAGATTAAAACAACTAGATTTGTTTAGTCTGGAAAAGATACAACTATGAGGGGACATGATTAATTTATGTAAATATATGAATGGTCCATACAAAAAAAATGGTGGCAGGTTGTTTCAGATTAAATCAAATTAAAGGACGAGGGGGTACTGTCTCCGTCTGGAGAAACCAAGGTTTAATCACCAGAGGCGACAGGGCTTTTTTACTATGAGAACTGTTAATCTGTGGAATAGCTTGCCTCAGGCGCTGGTCACAGCAGGGACAGCAGAGACCTTCAAGAAGTGTCTAGATACCTTTTTACACCTAATTAACATTGATGGTATGTTTTTTAAAATTGTTTCCCCTACATCCCTTCCTCATCCAATCCCTTCCCTTCCTTGGTTGAACTTGATCGACATGTGTCTTTCTTCAACCGTATGATACTATGAGGCTAATGTGGTGTGGAGTAGCCGGAGCTGATGCTACATGGTGCAGCTACTTCACGCCCCAGTATCCTCTTTTGATCCTCCTACTATATCTTCTCATCTTCTCGTATGGGTTCCGAAGCCGCCAGTGAAATAGATGAGGTCTCAGATTGTGGTGAAGTACTTTTCATGGAGAACTATTGAAATAAACAAAGGGATATAAACCTGCAGTTCCTACAAGATATGTAGACCTAGTGCAAAAATAGTTAATATCTTTTAATAAATTTTAATGAGGACTTGTTACCTGCAGGACAAATTGTACCTCAAATTGGGAAGCACAATGCAGTTCAATTGACAAAAAAAAATGCAGTTATGCCTTTTTCTTCCAGTTTCATATTCATGGCTTTGAGCTCCAAATAACACTTTTTTATATTTCGGGTCGCCATTAATTGTACAAAGCTTGGATTGTAATTACCAGAAGGGTTCCACAGAGATACATATTGTGTTAGGCCCTCTACTTTTTAATATTCTTTTTAATAACCAGATAGAGGGTATACACATTCAAATTCATTTACAACTGATACTAAACACTGTACTGTGCAACTCTGTAAACACAGAGGAGGATAGTATAATTTGAAGGAGGGATTTGTGGAAGCCGGAGGATTGGTCAGAGAATGGCTAATGAAGTTTAATGTTAATTAAGTTTAATTATATTTTTGAAATAATGAATCCTTTCATAAAACTGAAACATGAGGTATTGGTGGATTTGAAGCTTAATTTTAGTGACCAGTGCCAGGGAGCTGCAGCAAAGGCAAGTATAGTTATGTGTAATACAAAGGAAGGCATAGATGGGAACCATTGTTCAAAAATGCAAATAGTTGAACTGGAATAGGTGCAGAGAACAACTAAGTTTATTTAGGGAATGGGCTAAAATACAATAAAAGATGACTATGCTTGTGGTTTTAAAACTAAATAAAAGAAATCTAATGGGTGATCTCATTACAATATACAAATATCTAAATGGGGACTACAGAGATATTTCTAATAATTTTTTTATATCTAAGCCTGTGGCCAAGACAAGGGTGTATCCCCAACAACTAGAATAGAAGCGGTTCTACAAATGCCATAGACATGGGTTCTTTTTCTTTGGGTATACCAGCAATATTACTGAGAAATAACGCTTCCCAAGGGAATTTACAGAGTTTATGCTCATTGACAGTGTGGAGACTAAAAGCCATGCACAGCCTATGAACGGTAATATGTTGAGGCCTCTCTCATCTAGCCAAACCCGTTGCCTAAACTGTGCTGAACAGATGCAAACAAACGGAAATAGGGCTGTCTACAGGTGGAAGTCATTTTTTTGGAAACTAAATACTTTTTATTAGGCTTCCTCTGAGTCCTACATAGATGTAAAGGGAGCAGCCATTCAAAGTGGCACTGAGACAAAGTTTTCCATTCCCCACCCAGGAAAATTTAACAACATATTTGCATGCTTATCTTTATAGCTGACTCAAAACTTATTATAGATTTTGTAAATCTAAAAATTATTAATTTTGTAAATTATACTGTCCATCTAAGCCATAATACCAGGGAACAGAGCCCTACAATGCACTGATACTAATAACTTATATTATGATTTGAATTATGAATTGTGCACGACCACTTATCAGAGCTCGGTCTTTTCAACCTTGTCTTAGTTGGACCCCTACAAGTATTTCTGAAAAAAAAATGTTATCCTTAAATGTACCACAAAAAATGGATATTGCAGTGTGAGCAAAGAACATAAAGGTTACAGGTCATTGGAGCACTAAGTGGATCCTAAATAATGTCCATTTCTATGAATTCTTCAAAGTGTAAAATATTAAGGTTTCCTGTAATTCATGGCTGGGTTATCCAGGACCCTATATTACTAAATTAATATCTTATAAAAAAAAGTCACTAATAGTTGTTGGGGTTATGTTATTTGGTTTGCCTGCCTACTTTTTTTCTCTATGAAGATAGACACACACAGTTCTGTCCATAGTATTTCAGCTGTCTTCTCTATAGGTGAAGCTTTCATATACTTTTATTAAAGCTGCACCTGTAGTGCAGCTGTTTTTGTGATACAGAACTGAGTACCTGTTGTACCTCCACTGTTAACTAGTAATAATCAATACTCTGGACAGCATATAATAGCATAGTGGCCAGAAAAATCCCATCAATACTAATTATCACAGTTTTACAGTAGTTCATTGTGTTTGTTTTGATTGCATTTCTTTCTGCATTTGCTTTGATAAAATATTGCATGTTAACATACTATTTAGTATTAAATTGCATGTCCTCTTTAAATGAGTCAATGTTTACTTGCAAAAACTCTTGATGATCAGATCCTATATTACCTTAATGATATGCTTTCAATTATGCCAATGAACAAGGACATTTTAATGTGCACTCATTACATTTTACTTACAATACAGGGATAACTAAATTTACAATTTTATCACCTCACATTTCTAAGATTGCTCTCTATAAAAAAAGTAAGTAAAAAAGTCATTTGATCAAAAGTAAATTATTTGTAAAATATGCAACAGATGGTAAGACTTATAGTCATTCTAGCAGATTAATAATGTTCTGTCCACATTTCACATCTTTCCTTTCCCAAAAGATGTTGTTGGGAGGAGGCCATATTGACAGCTGGCATGTTCCTAATGTAGTTAGTTTGATATACCTCATCTATTAAATGTTGCACATTCTCCAAAATAACACATGACAAGTGCAATTGATCACCTGGGAAAAGGCATATTCAGCTGAAAGCTTTCATTTATCTTACTTTCTTCATGTTTGTTTCAAAGAATAAGTCGATCTTTCTGCTTCTGTTAATTTTAGAATCCTCTTTGATTTGAATAATCTTCATTATGTAAGAAGTGATCAACTATTTGTTTATCACACCAGGAGTAGATTACTAAACAGTCATGATAAAACAAATGAAACAAGGTACAGAAAAAAAGCCCAGCAGTTCTGTATATAAACTGAAAGCATAATGTATTATCTCCTTACCCTGGCTGAAATGCAAAAGATGTATACAATAGGAATACAGTGCATCTAAAATGCATTTCATTTCTGTTGTTAGGTCTGAATACAGTTATCACACACATCATCGTAATCGTAGTGAACCAGAGAATAGATAAAATATAAAATATTGTTTTTATATTATGGCGAGGGAGAAAAAAGTGCTAAAAATCCAAAATTAAAATTGATGATTTTGCTTGTATTCCCCTTTAAATAGTTAATAAAATCTCATGAATGAGCTATAGACCCCCAAAATATTTTGTCTATACATTGTATCTCACTCCACAAATCATAAGCTCTCATATGTTTGCATTACCAAAAAATTTTAATTTTATAGCCTGTACATAGTGACAATACAAATGTGCTCTGAATGGTACTGCTTTCATTCTATGCTTGCCCATGTGACTATATGCAGTTTACCAGTTTCCCGTGTTTAATGTCACTACACTCGGGAGAAATTGGGCATCAAACTTTGCCGAGCATTTCATCATTTTAATTATTGTGAAGGTTTAATTTTTGGCCTAAATTAATGCTTTTTCCCCCAAAATTAAAGAGTTTCTAAATTGCACTTCCATTTTGTTTTAACCCTTGTGAAACACTTAAAGGGTTAGATTTATTAGAAGTTGTTTACATACGTCAAAGCGTGTAATTTCTATATTGGGGTTATTTATGGGTTTTTACTATTATTTAGGCCTTTCAAAGTCACTTGAAAGCTGAGTTGTCCCTCAAAATGTGAGTTTTGGCAATTTTCATGAAAACTAGAAAAATTGCATCTAAAGTTCTAAGCCTCATAACATCCTAGAAAAATGAGAGGACACATAAAATATAATTCCAACATAATGCAGACATTCCAGAAAAGATAGTTATCAAGCTGTTTGTGTAGTTTATCTGCATGGAAAGCAAAACATTTCCAACTTTGAAAATGAAGAATTTTTTTCAGTCAAGCCAGCGGACATAGCAAAAAAAAAATTATATATATATATATATATATATATATATATATATATATATTTTTTTTTTATATATATATATATATATATATATATATATATATATATATATATATATATATTAAACTGTATGGAGTATAAAGTATAATATACCTATAAGACAATATGCAGTCAGTAAATCCTTGTTACTGCAAATGTTAACATCACACCAGTGATGCAGTGCCATCCTTACTGGTATTCATGCTGTCAAAAGTGATTGACTGCAGCAGTCAAATGCTTGCAAAGCAAATCTTCACAACTGAAATCTAAACAGAGTCCAGGGGGAAAATCACTAGAGCATGTTTAGCTGACAGAAAACTCAGGTATTTATGGCATTTCACAACGTTTCATAAATGTGTGATAGATGTGGTTTCCACCACTCTGACCCACCCAAACTATAAGTAGAGCACAGGCATTTTATGAGCTGTTTGGAAGCCAAAGGTTTTGGAGGACAAGCTGAATTTTAGAATTTTAGCTGTACCCTTAAGTATGTGGGTATGTCAATAAAACAATTTGAAAGATCAAAGAGCATGGGTCCATGCCCTGTTATACATACTGTATTTAAACCATAGTAACATTTTGAATAAAGTTATCATCTGGAGCGATATTAAAGTAAATCTACCATAAAAATCCATCATGATTAACCAGGGACACTTACTCATAGATCCAGGCACTGTGACTGTGTTAATCTTCTTATATTTGTTTTCCATGCCCTCCTTCCTTCTAGATTCAACTTTTTCAATTATGCCTGAGGGACTCGAAAACCTGTTAAAGGGGAAAAAGTTCTCTAAATGAAAAAAGTAAAAAATAATAAAAGTACTCTAAAAATAAAGCTATAACATAAAATATAACATACCACACATTTAATATTACCATGACCAGAACAATCTACATGATAAAAAAAAACCTTTATTGAAACCATTAGTGAACACTTGGTTTATACCAAAAGGTTACGATTTTTGTACTAACTAACATGATACCGATATTAATTAAAACTAATCCTGCAAAAACAGCTCAATCAACATATTTATATAAACTATATAAATGGGATATAAACTCACCCATAGAATAAAGGTAACATGTTATCTATGCTATATGGTGTATAAAATAAAAAGAAATAAAATAATGTAATCAAAATATGAACTCCGAAAGATCAATGGCCCTCTCTTTTTGCAAAAATGGAAAAAGGGAAACAAAAAAGGAAAAAAATCCGCTCACTCACGATACTGCAGACAGCATGTTGGAGTTCACATTCCTCTAAACAGCCCCAGGTGCAAGGAATCAGTCAGTCCTGCCGGCCGACCGGAACATGTAGAAGGATAGGGAAATATTCCAGCACTCCAAGCCTTCTAAAATCATAGCATTTTATTCTTCATATTAAAAGCGTGCAGCCATATCCAGTGTGACCACTGATACATGGAGTGCTGGAATATTTCCCTATCCCTCTCTTTTTGCCCTGTTGTTGCCCAGTTTTTATCCACATGTGGTGTATTGCCATTCTCGTAAAAGAAGCACACAATAAAATCAGAAATGTATTTCCTCCTTTTATCCTGCTTGAACCTGTAAATGTTAGAGCTAAATAAAGATTTTTATCAAAATTTTTACATTTAATATAGCATTTCCATTTTGTTTTGATGCATTTGAAAATAGGAAGATTTGTATTGAGTTTCTCTAAAATAATTGAATCTGAAATGTCCTTAACAATTTGGAAAATTTCTGTTCAATTGTTTAAGCATTGTTTAACATTACAAAAATGACATCACTATAAAGCAGACATATTGTCAACGTTAGTTGATAACTAGAGATGAGCGAGCACTAAAATGCTGGGGTGCTCGTTACTTGATACAAACTTTTCCCGATGCTCGAGTGCTCGTATCGAATAACAAACCCCATCAAAGTCAATGCACCAAGCATTTTTTAACTGAAAGAACACATTAAAAGAACAGTGCAGAATAACACATTACAGATGTTTACAGATGTTTTCCTTGTAAGAACACATTGAAAGAACACTATTCTTCACTTTGCAGATGTGCGACTTATCGGAAGACAAGCGCGAACACCTGCAATGTGAAGAATAGAATAAAAACAGTGAAAACAGTGAACACAGGACCATTTAAGTGCAGAACACATTGAAAGAACACTATTCTTCACATTCCAGATGTTCGTGCACATTTTCTAACTTAGCGGAAGACACGCACGAACACCTGCAAAGTGAAGAATAGTGTTATTTCAATGTGTTCTTACAAGGAAAACATCTGTAAACATCTGTAATGTGTTATTCTGCACTGTAAACACTTTTCTTAACTGTCTTTTATTAATTTAATGCTTGATCTTGAGCCGGCGAGATACTCGTCTGAGCAACAAGCCGGTCCGAGTATGCTAATACTCGACCGAGCAGTATACTCGGGCAAGTATACTCGCTCATCTCTATTGATAACCAATTTTGGAGGTTGGACTAACATAACATTTAGAAAGGAGAAAATCACACATTTTTCTAAATGTTCAATTTTTTAAATAAATAAGTGCAACACATATGAACCAAAATGCACCATCATGAAGTACTTATCATATAAAACAATCTGAAAATCACCTTGGTAAGTTAAAGTGTTCTAAAGTTTTAAACCCATGCAGTGTAGTGACGTATGTCCTAAAGGTAAAAATGGGCAGTGTCCTTAACGGGTTAAAAAATTGCCAATTTCTATTATAAATAAAGATATGTGTCTCCTGTTAACTAAGAAGTTTCGGTTGGGAAGTCCATGGCAACCAATCAGAGCCCAGATTTCTTTTTCCCACAGATGTTTATAAAATTAAAGCTGATTGCTGATTGGTTTCCATGGGCAATTAGAACAGTATTTCTCCCAGACAATTCTGATAAATCCTCCCTTATGTGTCCAGCCCTGATTGGTTCTCTATGCAGGCCAGTGCTCTGGACAGGGCCGGCGCTATGGGTAGGCAAAGTGGGCAATTGCCAGGGGCCCCCTGAAAGGGGAGAATCTCTTCTTTCAAAGGAATCTTGAATTTTGTTTCTAGGTGCCATGGATCCAAAGATATTCAGGTGAGAATATCAGGTTCCATTTTTATATATAAAAATCACTCCCAAGGTAGTTTAACAGTTAAGGGCCCGACGTTTTACCCGAATATTTCCGATTTGGGACGATTTTCCCTGTATTGCCCCGGGATTTTGGGCACGCGCTCAGATTGTTGCGCATCGGCGACTGAAATCGGGGGGCGTGGCCGAACGAAAACCCGACGGATTCGGGAAAATCGCAGCATTTTAAAAAAAAAAGTGTCGTGGAGCTTGCACTTACCTTCACTAGGAATAGGCCGGTGAATTTGAGTGCATTCCGGGGAACTTCAGCAGAGCAGCACCACCTGGTGGACATCGGAGGAACTACCTTAGTGAATCCCGACCGGACCCGAATCCACCGCAGTGAACACGCCGCTGGATCGCGAATGGACCGGGTAAGTAAATCTGCCCCAATATCTTCGTTTTCCTGACACTTAGAAACATAAATTCAGATTCATATAAAAGAGGAGACTCTTTTGAATCAAAATTTCATGAAGGCGCCTGTGTCTATAAACTCTTTAATGCAATTTTGAAAATGGGGCAAGTGTCTGCTTTTAGAAAATATGTGGTTTGCTGCAGTTTACTTTAATTCTTTTTGCTGTAATTTCGTCAAAATTGTAAAAATTGCTCTGGTCAATAACGCGACAAAATATCCACAAATGCTGGGCGGTGATAGGGTTAATACCCCTTGGGTGCATTACCTATAATATGATCATTTATCATCTATCTCCTATAAAATTCTCCCATATTACAGTCCGTTTTACCATACTAAATTTTGATTTAGTATACTAATGTTTTATTTTGGGGCCCCACTTTTAGTTTTGCCCAGGGCCCCACTTTGTCTAGAACCGGCCCTGGCTCTGGGTGACTACACGTAGCAAGGCTGTCCAGGTCCATTAACATCAATCTAGCCCGAAAGAGGTCCTGTATTAAAGGGAACCTGTCATCAGCAATTGACCTAATAAAATAATACCAGAATACTGTAAAGCAGTATGACACCTTTTAGTTATTGCTTTTTTCATGGTCCAGTGTGGTGGCATCACGCAGATAATCAACTATGAAGTGAGCTGTAAATTAATTTTGTATGACAAAGAGGAAGAGAGTTTAGCACTAAGATCAAGGTTGGGAGCACTGAAAGCCTCCGTCTCTGTGATTAAAATCATGCTTCTGACTTCTGGAAATTTGGTTAGTGATGTCTCCGGATGCAGGACCATAAATTACAGTGAAGGGGCTTGAGCTTGACGTCAGTGTTAAAATCTCCACCTCCTTGACTTCATAGAGCCAATTTACAGTTCCACCATACTTGATCATGAACATGATCTGGAAGGTGTTCGGCTGCTCAACAACATACTGGTAATTGCTTATTAGATCAATTTCTGATGACAGGTTCCCTTTAATTAAAGTTTAGTGATAGTGTACTCATTGTTTATTACTCAGTGTTCATTATTCAATGTTACCTCAAAACTATACCTCCAGGAGTGTCTAAATTGATCCATGCTCATAAATAATGTATGAGTCAGCAATTTTTTTCCAGTGATCACAATTGACAGCATTTAAATAAGGTAAAATATATCATGCAAGTTTACCTCTAGTTGCTATACACTTGAATTTCACACCTTTTCTTTATATTATGTAAAGAAATGCAGTTTGAAGTACTTTTAATAAATCTTAACACAACATGAGCAGACAAATCATTGCTATGTAGTTTTGTGACTTCCAGAACTGATTTAAGAAGCACATTTGATAATTAGAAAGAAAGAAGTTATTTGCTTTTTATTAAAAGAAAATGATTGCAGTTTAGTATGAACAAGAAGGTTGTATGCTGATAAACTAGCGCGTAGTTCCATTCATCATCCTTATCTGTAAACAACAATCACAAATGTCATGATGTCTAAGATATTTATTTCTGTACAGTTATAGCTCCTTGGCAGACTTTCCAGCACTTGTTGTGTTGGCAGTTTTGCAGTTATCACTTGAACTGTCATGGAGATAGACTGCTGATGGGTTCTTTGAGCTGCCTTATCCTCCTAGATGCCATTTTCATTTGACTTTTCGATGTCACATTCTGTGACTTATCGTTAAATGTGTTCAACCTGTATATTCCTGTTCACTTCTAGATTTGTGTTTTTGCAACCCCCCATGGGATTTAAATGTGCAATGTATCTTATGTTATGTTTCATATAACCAATTCTACACGTGGTAAAGGTCATTTTCCTCTACTTCCCTCATTATAAAGAAACTTCAAAAAGAAAAGTAATATAAGAAAAGCTAACACATCTTATATCAGTTTCCCTTCCATTTGTAAATAATGAAGCATTAAGTATGACATTTTATGCTTAGGGTAATTTCTTAATGCTTCCTATCTAAAAGTTTATAATACTTGTCCAATCATCCTATAATCATCTGGTCTAAAAAGTTTATAATGTTTGGCTTAGTTTATGTTTAGTTTAATTTAGTTTTAGGTAATGTTCTACAGACTTTCCAATGTAACACCGACAGCTAACTAATTTGACGAGCTAACTCTTCAAATGCCACTGTCAGTATACCCGTGGCTTTTTAATGGCTGCAGGGAGATACCTCCTGCTGGATCGTGCCCCCTGCAGTGTTTTTGCAGGGTGCTGATAGTTACTATGACAACCCCAGTGTCTGAGCTAAGACCCCAGGGCTGTCCATAGTAATTGACTGTAAGGTACGGTTGCATATGGGACCTTACAGGTAGTGTGTAAACCTATGCATAGGCTGACTGTTCTAATACCCTGTAATACAGCAGTACTATAGGGTATTATAATTAGCAAGCAATCAAACGATTTCATGTTCATGTCTCATAGTGGGACAAGTCTAAAAAAATGTGAAGAAAAAAGTTTTAAATAAAAATAAATTAATAAATGAATCAAAAAGCCCCCAAAACCTTGTTACACATTAAATTTACACATACAATAAAAAAAGTTTCAATTACTATACAAACCCCACATATGTTGTATCAATACATCATTAAATGAATGAATTACTAACAAAATTGGACCATTCCAAATTTCACCTACATTTTAATTTAATTACTATGAAGATGTCAAGGGCTTAACAATCTTCCTAAAAGCTGTTTCTGATAGTTTGAGGGGTGCAGATTTGAAAATCGGTTGCTCCTCAAATCACATAATACCAGAAAAAAATAGAAACAAAAACCAAAATGTAGAAAGTATAACATAACACTTTATTAGATCAATTAAAACAAATCCATTTAAAACAACAACATACACAGAAAAAGTCCACCAATGGTCAAATAACTAAATATACATGATAAATAGATCACAGTAACCAGTACAGAGGTCAAGGTATTTGCTTTCAAACAAGTATTGCACATTACCGGGAGGAATAAAAGTATACAGGGGATACATTTATATTTATACGTATATTTAGCTATTTTTCTGTGTATGTTGTCTTTTTAAATGGATTTGATTTAAATTATCTAATAAAATGTTATTTTATGCTTTCTACATTTTGGTGTTTGTTTCCTTTTTTGTGGTGTAACTAGAGAAGAATGCAAATAATAAAACGTCCCAACCCTCCACTCCATCTATCATACCTTCTATGTTCTCAATTATCTATCTATTTATCTATGTATATATATCATATCATATCGCTGAATGATTTTATCACTGTGTTGTGCCTGACAGGCAGAATTAATCAATCACTGCACCATCCCCCAGCTGCTGTGTATGAGTGATCCAGCTCAGGTTAATAAGTCATGTATGGACAGTTCAGAAAGCTCCTTGGAATGTGTTTATCAATGGCAGGCTGAAGCAATCCGGCTTTCCCAAGGTCCTGAATGATATAATTGTTTTTTCAGCAAAACCATTCAGATCAGTGATTAAACAAGATATGTTTCTGCATCAGTGTAGCTACAGTGAAATGAAATCAAATGAAATGCATGAAATCAAATTGTAAATTTCCTTTGAAAGCTGCAATGCATTTCAGTTCTAAAACCTAAAGTATCACAAGTTAAATTATCAAAGCCAATAGTTTATTATTTCTACTATCTTCATTTTATTATGATGCAACACAATACATAGATTTTATGGAATTTTTCCAAAACCAGACTTTCAGTGTATGTGTTTAAATATGTAAAGCTTCTACAAAAATCTGATCAGAAAACCTTTGAATTTTTAAAATTATGTTTAATGTTGCTCAGTGAAAACCATTCTAACTGTTCCTTCTATTTGCTTAGTACAAAAGTTAAGCATTTATGAAAGGAATGGTAAAAACAAATAAGAAATTGTAGCGTCTGACATTATTTGAAATAAATCTGTAAAGATTTCTCGCATATTACATTTGTATCTGTGTCTGTATAATGCATATATAATGGTTATTGTACCCTATTATTGCTGTGTATTTCAGGACTAATTTTCATGTGCAATTAAGCAGAAAAATGAAAGCCATGCTTCAGCAAACATACAGTTTTGCAAAACACAGAGCACTATGAATTCCCAACACCTGCACTCTGTAAAAGTATTAAAAGTAACTGACTATACAGCAGTTATTACATGAAGACACTAATAATGGATTTTATAACTTATTCTCATATATTTATTTGTTGGCATTCAATAATAAATAGTACATTTCTCTATGTTATTGTGTCACAAGATTTATAGACAGCAAAGTAATGCTGCTCAACTAAACCTTATTCACAGTATAATCACTTCCATAGGGTTTTCAAGTAGCTGTAAAATAGTGGGAACCTTAAGAACACATTTTCTTGCCAAGCGATTTTCAAAAATTTGATTTAACTGATAGATAGATAATAGTTTTTTTCTATGTTAGCAGGGAAGTGGAGTTTTTTTATGCAAAAATGTGTGACTTTTTTCAAGCATTACAAAAAATGTGTGATTGTTTAAAACATTTTAAAAATAAATTAGGTATATCTGGCTTGTAATAAACTTTGTTGAGTGGGCAAAAATGTCACCAAAAAGTTGCAAATCCAACAATGCACCCAAAATAAGTTGCTAAATAAAGTGCAAAAAAGAAAAAAGAATGTGACAAATCCTCCCGTTTGTGTTTTTATCATGTACGTTCCTGAAATATGCAGATCTTAGTCTCTTTTGGTATTAAGACAGTCACGGAATCCTCAGTTAACTAATAGTAACTGTGCCCTCAGTAGTTAAAGACTGCTGTCAGTATCTGTCCAGCAACCGCGCAATCACAACCAGGCTTTTGCGCCAGCTGTCAGACTAGGTAAGCGGTGGCGAACTCAGCCTGCAACATCCCTGTGAGCTAAAGGCCCTACCTACAGCAGATAAACCGCCCTGGTAAGGGCGAACTCACTATCAGGAACCTATCTGATGGTCCCCGAGTGACCCTACTAGATGGCAATAAAAACCTACTTCGTCTGGCAGCTGCTGGATGGTGGAGCGGACAGGTACCTGGAATTCAGATCGTGCGGCGCGATCGTTCATGTGGTGGTGCGCGTTCCGGGCGCGTCTCCATGGCAACTTCCCCTCCGATCATGTGATTCAGGTGGGCGTGTCGTGGTAACGCGTTTCCGGTGCGCGGCCCCACGTGGCGATCGCGTCACGTGACAAGCGCGTCCTCTAGCTGGATGGCCGATGGTAAGTATAAAACAGGGGATGCCACACACATACTTCACCTCCTGACAAAGCATCAGCGAAACGCGCATCGGGGTGTAGCTCATTGGCCTCCTGGGGACCCCCATTATACCTTTCACCATGCTTACGGGTAAGGACTCTATTTGATTCTGTGCACAGTGGGAGCAGGAAGGTACCTCCGGCCCCTATCTTACATAGGACCCAACTAAGGAGACATTTCTCTATCCATATTCCCGTTTGCATTATTTTTTTTACATATTAGACATTTTGTCTTTATACTACTATTTACCTATAGGTTTTGGGGTGTCTGCAGGGCGCTTATGGTTTTCGTGGTTGCCCCATTTTCCATCAGGGGCCATTTGTTTCTCCTTATCTTCTTTCCCTATTATGTGATAGAATTTTTCTTGTATATTGTGCATTATTCTTATAATAAAATACATTATTAATTTTATTCTTAATGACATTTTTTGGCTCTCTTTTTGGGTTATAGGTCAGTGTTCACACTGGTAACAGAAACCGACACAAGACAGACAGGAAGGTGGGGTCACACTAGAAGATAAACGATACTGAGGGACAAACAACAGATACAGACAGACAAGCGAAGTCAAGCAAACTGGGTCAAAACCAAGATTGCGGCAAAGGTACAGATTCGTATAGCAAGTAGAATGGTCAGGACGCAAAGCAGAAGTCAATACACAGTTTTTGCAAGAAACGCAATAGCAAGAGCACTAGATACACAGATAGACTGCAATAACCAGCACCATATGAAGCAGAATTTAAGGCAGAAATGGACACTACCTCCAGCACTGACTGGCTCAGTCATCTATCACTCAAACCGCAGCTGCAGGCCAAACGATTACACAGACACACCCAGCTTTCCCAGGATCAGAAATCGAGCTGTCAATCACAGACAGCACTTGGTGTGGTTTTCCACCAAGAAGCCTGAACCCTGATCCCATCGGAACAATTTGCGAGTTCTGACAACTGCTGATATTATCAACATTTTAGCTTAAATTTAGGAATATGAAAGGCCACTCGAATTCCTTCAGTATGCCTGTCAGGTTCACAGACTAAGGTTCAAGAAAGTCTGTTGGATAATTTTGCTGCCACCACTCAATTACTCCATCTGCTAGGGATACCCAAAGAATGGCCATTGCTATATAGAAACTTCCACCTACTGTAAGTCGAAGGTAAGGCATATGTGGATAAATTTTTATTACTCAGAGTTTATGGCATCTGTATGCCTCATAATCTTTATATGATGATAACCTGGTCTTACTTCCATCCTTTCCCTCATGATCTCCCACATGCAAACACACTAATCATGATAAGGACAGTATTAACATTTTCAGAATTATTTAATTGCTCCCTGTTGCTCTGTTGCCATTTAGTGGACTTGGATATTATAACAGCAGAGACCTGTATGGAGTTATTAGGGAAAAGCATGTGGCTGAAATAGAAAATATACCATATGTTTCTATGATGTGTATGTCAAGATTGAGGTTTGTAGATGTTAGCTCAGATAACAGAACATCACCTTTTACTGACATCACTAATAAATGTTCATAGTATCCCTCCATCACTGGTTTTATTTATAAGCATCATGGCCTGGTTTGACCCCAGACAAATGGGTATATCCAGTGATTGGCATGGCTTGCTTTGTCTAAATACCCAGCCAGGACCAAAACTCAAAAACTTTATTTGGAAGATCAGTGCCCCCACTTCACTTTTCACAGAGATGTTGAAGACATTGTACAGGGATAGGTACAGGTTTCTCTGGTTTGACATCTTGTGGAAGAAAAAGAAGGAGGTATTAGTTGGCTTTGTTTTGGTGCCAACCTACTGCTTTTGTCATAACAACTGCTGAAGCAGTAGTTGCAGTGTATTTTATACTAACCTAAGGGGAAAGTGACCCTAAAATATACATACACCCCAGTGACAATTTGTATCTTACTGCTAGCATAATTATTTATTTTGTTATATGTTTTAGACACTATTTATATGGTAGCACATCTTATACGATGTGACTTACAATCTACTACCTTTTAGGGTGATATCTGCTGTGTAATCTTTATTACTTCCACTCTATCACTGTTTCAAGGGAAATTACCATGTACCCCACAGATGTGTGTATGTTTTCTACCTTTCATGATGAACTGTAATTTTATCTTTTTTATTCAATAATTTTAAGGTGAAAGTTTGTTCGCATCCGCCTTCTTTACAGATAACCTGAGGAATAGAGAGGGAAATATTTTTTATGCAGCCTACATTACAAAAAGAAATCTGAATAGCTATCACAGCTTGTCATCAGACACATTTTATCCATAATGAATTTTGACATGTCAGTAAACAAGTTTTTCAATGTTAGGGCTGGGTGATACAAACAATATTACAGACAATACAGACAATACAGAACTATATTGTGCTCTTGACAATAGAAGAGAAGAGCCACAAGGATATTTCAAACCCCAAAAATCTCTATTCACAATAAATGAATAAGTCAGCATACCCCGGAATGGCTGGGCTGGGCTGGATATGTGATAAATGCAATATAATAGCATGGTCACACGTCCAGCCCAATTACACACAGGAGAGAGCTAGGGAGAGTTTGCTACTCACTAAAGGGTCAGTCAGCTAGGCAGGGACTTGAGAAACAGCAGCAATTGCCCTGGCCATAGCACTGTGGTGTGTAAATGAGTTTCATCAGTGCGGGGATATTATTACTGATTATACAGCATTTACAGCAATTCTTACAAATACCAGACCTGATTGTCAGCATGTACTGCATCATCCAGCAAAATGTCAAAGATACTGCCTCTGTCTAGTATTCAGCCACAGAAAAATATAATAATAATTAGAGATGGGTGAATTTTTAAAAAAATGTGATTCGACCGAATCGAATCATGACAAATCACGTAAAAAAAACAGGTATTTCCTGGCTGCAGAGAGCCTGTAGGGTGTTGTAGAACATTGTGCCATGCTCAAATATGTATAGGGTGCGTGGTTTGGTCTCCAAACTGTGTTTTAGTATGACATGCACATGACAGCCGCCGCTCTTAGAACCGCTTCACTCTTCAATTCCATGGGCACTTACAGAGGCCAACTTGACCAAATAAGTGAAGCTGGAAGGCAGCCTGACAAGGTAACATCTGTGCCAGCTCAAAAGGACTGTTCTGAGGGCCAAGATCCCATTATAACATGAAAGAGTGCACTCTTTTTACACTGACATCAGATAATTCCATAGATTACGACAGAACCTGTTCTGTTAAACGCGGATACATGTAGAAACCCCCCTAAAGAGTGGACAGGGTGTCGACAGTAATTTTGCATTGACGTCACTGATCATTTTCATCCGTCAGTGTCCATTTTCAATCGGTCAATAATCCATCAGTATTTCTAAAGCCAAAAACAAACAGGAGTTGATCTACAACAGAGATGACCAGTAAATGGGATATTTGCATATCCTGTGAGTTCTGTATCCATTTCTGCTTTTGGCTATCAATCCTGAAGCTTTTCATTCCTTCTGACAGATGAAATGAAGGGGAAAACCAAACATAGTGGCAAAGTGGTAGAGGGTGAAAACAGCATTATGGAAATTACAGGGTGTTCCAGGGAAACAGCAGTAAGTTGGCAGAAACATGAGTAGGCCGCAGAGTGGCACAATGACAAATTATGGAGCTGGCAGCAACATGGTAGGCCACAGTGTGGCACAATGACAGAGTGTGCCTGTGCGTCTTACATCCGGCCTGGCCCAGTCTGCGAGCCTCACAGACCTGTCCGCCTGCTCCTACACAGTCTCCTTTCTGACCCTGCCACCACGTCCCAACATCCAGCTGGGATGAGTATAATTGCTACATTTGTAAATGCATTAACATGTGTTTGTGTGTATATATGATGTATATCTGTGTGTATGTTGTATTTACGAATGCATGTGTATATATGCTGTATATCTGTTGTGTATATATTGGATGTGTGTGTATAAATGTAGGAATTTGGAGACACGTGTATGAGTGTAAAAATGATTGTGATTGTGTAAAAACATGCATGTTTTTTTAAGGGAATGGGGGCCCCATTCAATGGTCAGCTATGGGGCCCAGCCTCTGCTTGTTAAGTCCCTGATCAGAAAATTTTATCACATCAGCAACGGCATCCTTGTCGCTGATGTAATTGAAATATATGATTGTCTCTTGTCCAAGCTCAGTTGACAGGGTCATGGCGCCACATGAGTTCAATGTTAAGGGGGTCACTGAGGCTTTATCGGCCAGGGGCCCGCTGAAACCTGGAGCCGGCCCTGAGTGCAGAATATTTTTCTCATTATTTATCACTGTTCCGATTTTGAGCTCTCAAGAAGACAGCCAGGTAATGGGGGACAATATGCTTTATGGGGGGGACATTGTGTCTTATGGGGAAGGGGAGACAGTGTGCTTTATGGGGAGAGGAAGTGGGGCTTATTTACTAAAGGTCCTCGGATGCACCTTCATCAGATTTTCCGACGTGCCACTATGTAGCGGGATGGAGGGGTGCCAGTGGCCGGGTCAGGGAGCTGGCGGGTGGGCTGGTCAGAGAAATGGCGGGTGGGCGATCCAGAAGAGGTGAGTGGGCCAGGAGAGATGTGGGTGGCAGCTGAGACACAGAGGGAGTGCGTCCTCAGTCCACTTACCATGGGGCTGTGGGAAAGCACTGCAGGGACACAGGAACCCTTGTTGCTTGTTGCGGCAATATTTACGGCACTGTGTGGCCTGTTTCCATGGTTGCTACCAACCCCCCTTTCTCTGCTGCTACTTTTGCATTTTTGAAACTCCCAGTCAAGTCCAGATTTACCTCAAAAGATATTTTTCAATGAACAATTTTAACCATGCATACTGTATAACACTGCATGTTAACTTATAAGTTTAGCTTCACAGTAACTAAAGGAGACAAATATTACAATCTAGCTAAAGGAGAAGGTGACCCCAAAAGATATTTTTTTAAAAGCGCTCAGGTGGATAATGAAGTCTATTTCACACTAACTAAAGGGGAACATGGGATAAAAAGTTGTGTTAAAATGAACAGAGAAGAGTCATAATTTTCTGGTTCAATATAGATGGTGCAAGGGATGTGTCACTTTAGATGCCAGTATTCTTACGTTCTATAATTTCTAGCAGCATAATAATTTAATAATAATAATCAATCAGAACACATCAGTCCTGTTGTTCTGTGAACTACAAAACCAAGGACATAGGCAGTTCAATAAAAAGGGGGCCATGTGATATTTATATGTACCGTATTTTCCGGACTATAAGGCGCACATAAAAGCCTTGGATTTCCTTGGAAATCCAAAGTGCGCCTTATAGTCCGGTGCGCCCTATATGAGGGCAGAGAACCATACTTACAAAGGTCCCCGCTACCGGAGACAGCAGATCTCCAGCGGGAACTGCAGACCACGCGGCACAAACAACTTCTGCCGCGTCGGTCTGCAGTTCCCGCTGGAGATCTGCTGTCTCCGGTAGCGGGGACCTTTGTAAGTATGGTCCGCTGCCCTCCTCCACCTCCCCCTCACCTTCCCCACTCACCTTCCCCGCGTCGCCGCGTCTCGTCGGGTCTCGTCTTCGGGTCGCGTCGAGTCTCTTCTCGTCGGGTCTCCGCTCCGCCCCCGGACCTCCGCCACGCCCCCGGTCCCTGCGCCTTATAGTCCGATGCGCCTTATATATGGAATTATTCCATATATAAGGCGCATCGGACTGATGCGCCTTATATTCCGGTGCGCCTAATGGCCCGGAAAATACGGTAGATTATATTCTTAACTATATATTTAACTGTGGTGTTTTCAGTTGTATAGCTCTAACAATCAAAAGCTTATGCAGTTTGATAGAGAAAATGCTCATCGTTATATAATACCAAAATTATAGTTCTGGCTGCTCCACCTCTAGCCTCTGCTCATTTTCGCATGACTTTGATTGAGTTTTTTAATATTTAAATGGGTGAGATTTCACATAAAATTGGGATTTCTTAAAAGAATATTTCATATTCTACCTGTGGGAACTGTTAGTTTAGCATGCAAAATATGTAATAGGTTTCCTTAACCCCTTAAAGACCATTTTCAAAGAGCTGTATGAGGGCTTGTTTTCTGCATTACACATTGCACTGCATAGTGATGGTATTTAATATTCCATGCATTTTACTGGGAAGCGGGAAATAAAATCCAAATGCAGTGAAATTGGTGAAAAAACACATTTGCTCCATTTTCTTGTGGGCTTGGATTTTGATGCTTTTACTGTACACCCCAAATAACAAGTCTACTTTATTCTTTGGGTCAGTGCAATCATGGGAAAACCAAATTTGTATAGGTTTTATAATGTCTTCATACATTTACAAAAATTAAAACCTCCTATACATAAAAAAAAAAATTCTTTTCATCTTGCCATTTTTCTGACGCTAATAACTTTTTCATACTTTGGTGTATGGAGCTGTGGGTGGCGCCGTTTTTTTGAGAATTTTGATGATGTTTTCAATGCTTCTACTTTTAGGACTGTATGACCTTCCGATCACTTTTTATTTATTTTTTTATATTTTCAAAATATAAAAAAGTGCCATTTTTTTACTTTGGGCGCTATTTTCTGTTATGGTGTTAATCACAGTGAGAAACTGTAATATATCGGCATTTTGGGATGCGACGATACCTAATGTGTTAAGGGGTGTGATTTGAATTTTTGGGTTTATTTTTAATATTTTTTTAAACTTTAACATTTTTTTTATTTTTAATATTTTTTAAACTCTCTAGGGTACTTTAACGCTATGTTGTCTGATTGATTCTACCATATACTGCCATACTACAGTATGCCATACTATTACTTCACATGTTGGGAAGGGGTTAACAGGGCACTTCTGAAGTAGATGTCAGCAAGGGCAGGTTAAGACTGCCATGGGCCCTGGGCTATATGAATATCATAGCCCTTACAAGTCTGGAAGTCACTTCCTACTTATGGTACTAGAATCAAGTTTCATGGAGAATTAAGGATGTGTCCCTTCTGACTATTTTCAATCTACAGTTTCAGGACCTTTGGAGGACCTTTAAAGGGGCTGAAATGGCTCCTGAGTATATGTGCTTTGAGAGCAGGAACAGATGCATGAGCATTTCATGGGTGAAAGTTCTTTTCAGGATAAAATTTGGTGGGGGTTTGTGTGGTCAAGGACCTCATAGAAGGCTTGAGCCCCGTGCTATCATCCAAACTGCCTATATTATAATCCACTATTGAATGTCTGTAATAATGACATCTTTTTCTAGAATGCATGTATCCACTTGACACTATGCCATCAAAGATGAGAACAGACCATTAACAAAATATTAATTGAGCAAATCATTGTTCAACCATGTGTTTCTAACTACAGTAAAACGTGTGACAAAATTCAAAGAGAACCCTTTATATAACTAAACAAGGACCCTATTTACCTTTGGGGACCACTCACTGTATATTTATGTGGGCTATTGGCTTATCACATTTATTATAAATTATTGGGCAGCTGAATGTTGGGTCCTCTGCCCTTAGGGAGAAGATGGCATTTCTTGTCTTCTCTTTTTCTTATACACAGCTCAGAAATCGTGGCAGTGCTAAGAAGTTTCAGCACAGCACTAACAGTAAGGATTGTCACTGTAGAACAACACTTTTCCCCTATTACCTGGGCTGACAGCAACCACAGTTACAGTAGAAAGGTAAGGTATAAAATAAAAGTAAAATAAAAGTACATTTCCAAAAGACAGTAATAAAAAAAAATGCATAAAAAAACCACATGAAAAATAAACCACAAAAATGTATTTATCCCACGAGCCACAAATGTACATCCACTTAGCCTAAAACATTTTTTTTTTTATTCGGAGGCTCTTTGGACTTTTGTTATGCCCCCCTGAGTAGGACCATGTGTGAGTCAGGAATGTGGCGTGAAGACTGCATTTACAAGGTGTCTGAAGTTGGGTTCTTAGTCATTTAAGATCTGTTGCAGGGGTAACTGTATTTGTGCTGCTACAACAGCAAGCTGTACAGTTATATAGAGAAATCATTATGTTTGCCTTGTCTAGATAAAAAAAATAAGAGCAAAGAAAACTATTTCAGGACTTGTTGTCACCTGTGAGCTACTGCTTCCTCTCCTGACCTTTCTGTCATAGTAAATGTTTGTATTCTCAATGCGATAACAAATGCAGAGCGTCTTTACTGAAAACATGATCTATCTTCTATACATATACAACAGCCTGGTCTACACAAAGACTATTTCAAATGAAACTAATTAATTGTAGCTATGATTCTAAAGCTACAATGCACAACAATAACCTACCTACACTGTACCTTTGACAAAGGGAAAGGTAATATTTACTGGTCAATTAATTAACATATTTCCATATAGAATAGCTAAGGAATAGCACAATGTCAAGTTCTAAAAAACAGATGTGACCTTGGGTTACGTACCAGATAGGTTGTTTAGGTTTGTTTAGTTGATTTTGTATCTAAATCTCCACTGGTATATTTTATAATTGTAGCTCCTGACTAATTTTATTTTTGTCCCAGTAACACATTTTGTGCTGTCATGGGAACAAGGATTATCAATAAAGCTTTATTACAGACACCCTATAGCTGATCACTGCAGCCTTCTCCTTTGTTCTGCCTTAGCTTCTCTGCAGAGGGTTTATGTAGACCTGGCATTGCCCCACTAAATGTTCACTTAATAGTGGTATTATTAGTGACACTTGTCCCTAAGTGAAAAATAAATTGTCACATGTCCTTCATCAGACATTTTCGTGTTCAACATTTATTCTTCTTATTGTAATCTGTATAGATTAAAGAGAGTGGTGAAGGGAACGTCAAGTTAAAGGGCAATTTTCTTTACATGACACTTTTTCCTCTTCAAGATTTGAATTCTGAATTTCACCACTAAATTCCCACTATTGTCATCACTACCATTATCTCTGACACGCTGCTGAAGCTCACTGCAATGAATGTGAATCAAACTATATAATGAATAGCAAATTCTGCTGCAACTGTTAATATAAGTTATGAATTTTTACAACCGAGAAAAGTTCCTGTTTTTTATGTCAAAAGGATGTGATTATGTATGTTAAATGTTGTTTGAAACCTTAAGAAAATGATATATGACCGGGATATGGCTGCTTTAAAAAATAAACATTTACTTACCTATCCATATCTCAGCACGTGATACAGAAAGTGGGAATAGGATTGGTTAGACAATCGGAAGTCAAACTCAGTGCAGTTTCCGTACCCCTGTAATCAAATCGACACGGACCAGAGAGACTGCGGTGTGGAACCCCAGGAGGGACCTTGGAGGTAAGTTAATGTTTATTTTTTTATGCAGGGCCTCTACCGGCCACGTATCATTTTTTTAAGGTCTTCAACAACCCCTTTAATAGATACCTGGATGAAAGCAATTACCGTACTGTTTTACAGTCTTTTCTCTACACTTTAGATTAAAGTTCATTTATAATCTAAGTGTCGGGTGACAGTTTCATATAAACTGAACTGAATAACATTTAATGCACATAGTATTTTTAAGTCCAGAACATTTAAACAGGCCTGCTGCTGAGATTTGCATATTATATATCTGATGTCGATCTTTTTTCTTAAGTTCACAGATTATATTAATATTGCAGGTATTTCTTGTTTAAAATGGAAATATTTATAGCAAGTGAATTGGTAACTTTAGTTTACTTTTTTATTTATTTAGCTATTTTGCCTGCCTCTCAGGAGATTTTCAATTGAATTTATCATACACTCCTGCCATCTAGTGACAAGATGGAATAATGCGAATATATAATTATCTTAAAATTACTTTCATAGTTAAACAGATTTCTTATAACCTGTATGTATGACTTCCTGCAATTTAGTTGAATGGTTATACCTCAAGTAGTCAATTTTCTAAATACTGCAACACCGGAATGTAAACAGAATCATTTTTTTCACTATCATAACTTGCAGGCTTACTTTGCTATGAAGGTAAGCTGAAAGTTCTGAAAGATGAAAAATTATACAAGCACATTTCAGGAGGAATAATGCATTAAGATTTTGAAAACTTCATGCATTTTCAGTATCTATTAGATTAAAAGAAGGAAAAAATGCTGTGCTGATCAATATTAGTACCAAAGAAATTTTCAATTTTTTATTAAAATGCAAATACATTTTCATTTAATCAAGCTGAGTGTGAAGGCGTGTATCTCGGTATAGTAATCCATTTATTACTGAAAGTTAAGTTGCAAAGATAAAAGTATTAGATCTTGTAATACACTGGACCTCCTTTTCCTTCACAACTCCTGTCTTTTACCTCATCAGCCAGACATTCCTGTCTATAAAATGTCCGCAGATGGGGGGTGCATTGTGCAGAGCTTTTTGGATGAAGGTGATTACATTTAACTGTTTTTGGAAGAAGACGGGTAACCAGCGCAGTGACTTGCACAGACTGGAGGAATCAGTGTAGCATTTGGTGTGAAATACAAGCCTGGATGCTCCAATAAGAATGGATTGTAAGAAAGTTTAGTTAGTGAAAGACCGGTTAGTAGGAAGTTACAATAGATGAGAGTGACAATTAGCATGTTATATAATTTAATTGTACGAAATGAGCAGATTCTAGATTTTTTTTTAGATGCATGCGGCAAGAGATTGTATATACAGTATATGTACTTTATTGTTATACCATGATAAGGATAACACACAGTCTCTGGGGATATTTTTATAATAGATTATGTTTTTAAACAAAATGTCATGCACTGAAGATGTCCCATGTTTTTGTGTATATATAACTGGCATTGTTATGCTATTTGTTTGAAAATGGTTCCAACATGGAGATGCAATGTTTTATGTGGTTGATTAAAAGAACCCTTTTCTACCAATACAAATTTGGGGTACTACTTTTGTGGTGTTTGGTTATGTGGTGATATAGATATAGATCTAGAAATATACATATACACTCACCGGCCACTTTATTAGGTACACATTGCTAGTAACGGGTTGGACCCCCTTTTGCCTTCAGAACTGCCTCAATTCTTCGTGGCATAGATTCAACAAGGTAATGGAAGCATTCCTCAGAGATTTTGGTCCATATTGACATGATGGCATCACACAGTTGCCGCAGATAAGTCGGCTGCACATCCATGATGCGAATCTCCCGTTCCACTACATCCCAAAGATGCTCTATAGGATTGAGATCTGGTGACTGTGGAGGCCATTTGAGTACAGTGAACTCATTGTCATGTTCAAGAAACCAGTCTGAGATGATTCCAGCTTTATGACATGGTGCATTATCCTGCTGAAAGTAGCCATCAGATGTTGGGTACATTGTGGTCATAAAGGGATGGACATGGTCAGCAACAATACTCAGGTAGGCTGTGGCGTTGCAACGATGCTAAATTGGTACCAAGGGGCCCAAAGAGTGCCAAGAAAATATTCCCCACACCATGACACCACCACCACCAGCCTGAACCGTTGATACAAGGCAGGATGGATCCATGCTTTCATGTTGTTGATGCCAAATTCTGACCCTACCATCCGAATGTCGCAGCAAAAATTGAGACTCATCAGACCAGGCAACATTTTTCCAATCTTCTACTGTCCAATTTCGATGAGCTTGTGCAAATTGTAGCCTCAGTTTCCTGTTCTTAGCTGAAAGGAGTGGCACCCGGTGTGGTCTTCTGCTGCTGTAGCCCATCTGCCTCAAAGTTCGACGTACTGTGCGTTCAGAGATGCTTTTCTGCCTACCTTGGTTGTAACGGGTGGCGATTTGAGTCACTATTGCCTTTCTTTCAGCTCGAACCAGTCTGCCCATTCTCCTCTGACCTCTGGCATCAACAAGGCATTTCCGCCCACAGAACTGCCACTCACTGGATGTTTTTTCTTTTTCGGGCCATTCTCTGTAAACCATAGAGATGGTTATGCGTGAAAATCCCAGTAGATCAGCAGTTTCTGAAATACTCAGACCAGCCCTTCTGGCAGCAACAACCATGCCACGTTCAAAGGCACTCAAATCACCTTTCTTCCCCATACTGATGCTCGGTTTGAACTGCAGGAGATTTTCTTGACCATGTCTACATGCCTAAATGCACTGAGTTGCCGCCATGTGATTGGCTGATTAGAAATTAAGTGTTAACGAGCAGTTGGACAGGTGTACCTAATAAAGTGGCTGGTGAGTGTACAACGTCCTTTTGAGGACCTTGGTGACAAATCGGCAACATTGCAATATATTCAATAGTCAACAATTGATTTTAAATATATTTTCTTAAAATAAGGAAAAACAACAGAAAATAGAAACATAAAAAATATAAGATGGTATACATTTAAAATACAACCAACTTATAAGGAGCCAATTGATGCAGCATTTGCCAGAATGATGAACTCATAAATCACATAAAAAAATGTATATATCATTTAAATGACTGGTGCTATATCACAGTCCACATTAAACCCATGATGGATAATAGTGCTTTAGAATATACTCTTGTTCTACATTTTGACCTTACAACTTACAACTCAAAGCTGTGCAATCCTTTGCATAATGTGTCACATACTCCCAACCAACTATTTTTTTTTTTTTTGTTTTTAAAAGTTTTTTTATTTGCACATAAAATCACAGAATAACATGATTCCACATATTACATATGCAAAACGTATAAATACACAACCTACAGTATATACCCCACCCACCCTCTCTTTTCCCTGACCCTTCTTCTTCAGTTTTTGTTGTACATCCTTGTATTCATGTCCATGTCAACAATAACAAAGCCATTACAATTGCATAACTAAGCTTTTTTGCTCGATGTAACTATTTCTTAGTTGTCTCTTATGGCACATAATGTTTTGTATCGTTACTCGAGTCAAAAAACAGATGAGAAAAAAAAAAGGGGAACAAGGCATGATACCTTTTACCAATCCGCTTTCCATGGATTAATCCCCGTTATCTTCAATTTATCCCCATTTCCCCCCTGTTCCCCCCACCCCCCTCCCGCTTACCGACAGGGAGTGAAAAAAAAAAAAAAAACCCGAAGCAGTTCTAAATAGATATACCTAAAGGATTCCAGTTCCCCCACACACTTTCCCATTTTTTCCTTCCTTTCAGTCCTTGCCTTATAAACCATACTTTTTCGTATTTCTTAGTTTTTTCCACCAACTTGAGCCATCCTTCTGTTGAAATGGCCCCTGCATTCCCCCAATTTCTTGCAATGAACACTTTTCCGAGGTGCGTAGCTCTCTGCACCAATATCTGAGCCCCTTGATCTACTCCACATCCCTCCGTGTCCCACAGAATCGCCACCCGTATTGTTGGGATAATTTTTGTTTTTAATATTTTCGAAATATAAGAAAAAACCTTAAGCCAAAATTCTCCCATTATTGGGCAAAACCAGATGACATGGGCAAAGTCAGCTTCTCGTTCACCACATCTCAGGCAACTGTCGTCCGCCCTCAACTTCATTTTATATAACTGTGCCGGTGAAAAATAAATCATGTGTATAATGCTATGCTGAATTAGTCTGTGATTCCAGCCTAGCGAGCAGTGTCTAATATTTCTGTAAATTCTATTCCAAACAATAGGACCATTGTCCTCCTTTGCTACAAGTTTTTCCCATTTGACTTGTGAGTTGTGTCTATAATCTAGTGTCGTGGACCTCAGCAAATGCTTATAAATCTTCGAAATCATTTTCCTTGTGCTTTTACCATTCTTAATAAACTCTATACACTCATGTGATACTACCCTCAGCCCATACCCTATCCTTTTCCTATATTCTGCTAAAGCGTGTACTATTTGACCATATCTCAGAAAGTCTCCTCTATTAAGATTACATTCCTCTGCAAGTTGGTCAAAGGACTTAAACCTTCCTTCTACAAACAATTGTGCAATATACCTAATACCCTTTTGTTCCCAAAACCTTAGGTCGGGTACATTTGATAGTTCCGCTATCGAGTAGTTGCCCCTTAGAGGTGTCATGTCCAAAAAGCCATGTATTCCCAATAATCCTTTAAAGCCTGCCCATCCTTTGTACAGCAGCTTAGAGATTTCCCACTGTTCAAATTCCATAGAATTAAGGATACCGCTCTCTAGTATCTCAAAGATCGAACCCATTAAACCTTTTGTGGTTCGGATCAACCTTTGATATACTGGGTTTACCCTCCAGCTTAATAATCTAGCCATCTGAGCAGATATATAATAGCCAAAAAAGAAAGGAATCCCCAATCCACCCTCCTCTACTGGGCGATATAGGTAACCCAACTTCATGTGTACTTTCTTACGTCCCCAGATGAGGTCGTTCAACATTGCTTCTATGACTTTGAAATATGATTCCTCTATCCATACTGGGCTGGCCGAAATTACGAATAAAATTTGGGGAAGCAGAATCATTTTGATTAACCCTATTCTGTCGGCTCTAGAAAGGGGAAGTCTGTTCCAGCAGTGGATTTTATCCCTAATAGCCCCTATGAGGGGCACTAGGTTTAATTCCACAAACCTATCTAACTTGCTTGAGACGTAGATGCCGAGGTACCTAAAACTGCCTTCACATATCGAGATCTTCTTGCCCTGCATTTCTTCCCTTACTCCCGTATCCAGAGGCAATAAAAGAGACTTTTCCCAGTTAATTTGTAATCCGGACCATTTCCCGAATTCATCAATCGTCTTGACCACCCTTGGAACTGTATTAGGAGTATCTTGAAGGTACAAGATCAGGTCATCAGCATATAGGCAAAGCTTGTCCTGGTGCCCCCCACTCCCTCCACCCACTATCTGTCCATCCTGCCTCAGCAGGATTGCCAGAGGTTCGATGTATATAGCATAAAGTAGAGGGGACAGGGGGCACCCCTGTCTTGTTCCTCTGGTCAGAGGAAACGGGTCCGATTGCACTCCGTTCACCACTACTCTTGCCCTCGGAGCCGCATATAAACTTTGGATCCGTCTGATAAAATTGGGGCCAAAACCAAAGCATTCTAATACGGACCAAAGGAAGCACCACTCTACCCTGTCAAACGCCTTCACGGCATCTAAAGACAGGATAGAGCGGAGTCCTCCCTCCCCCATCTCCATTGCCGAATATAGCCTATGGATACATTCGTTCATTCTGCGTCCTGGCATAAATCCATTCTGATCTGTATGGATGATAGTAGTGATGACCTCCTGGAGTCTATTTGCTAACAATCTGGCTACGATCTTTGCGTCTGTATTCAATAGCGAGATGGGTCGATAAGAACCCACCTCTAACAGATCTTTGTCTTTTTTCGGGATTACTATAATGTTTGCTTCTGACATGGAACCCGAAACCCTCCCCTTCATCTCTGGGTCCTCCAAGACATTTAAAAACAACGGCATTAGTTCCGCCCCATACTTTCTGTATAGAGCAAAAGGTAGGCCATCTGACCCTGGAGATGAGTCTTTTGTACATCCCTTTACAGTCCCAAGTAACTCCGCCAGAGTAATTTCTGCCTCCAGTGTCTCTCTATGTTGTGCAGAGAGTGTGGGGAATTTTATTCTGCTTAAATATGCATTAACTTCTGATTTCGAATCCGGGGCTCCCGAGGTGTATAGGGATTCATAAAAAGATTTAAATTGTTTTATCACCTCACCTGCTTCCTTTACAATCGCACCCCGCTCCCCACGAATTGCGGCAATATAGCTATTTTTATTTAGGGGCTGGGTCATTTGTGCTAACATTCTGCCCGCTTTGCCTCCCTCCGTAAAGTACCTTTGCCCATTGAAAAACATTTTGTGTCGTGCTTTTCCCTCCAAGAAACTCTCGTACTTCTCTTTGGCAGTCAACACTGCCTTACTCGACCCTTCGTCTTGTGGACCCCGTGGGCTATTGACAGCTTCAGTATATTTTGTTTTAAGCTGTCGTTCTTCCTGACTGAACGCCCTTTTGGCATCTATGATACCCCTTTTGAACACTCCTCTCAGATGAGCTTTAAGTGCGTCCCAAGTGGTCCATTTATCTGCTGAGTTTAGATTTGCCATCCAAAACTCAGTTATCGATCTTCTTACATCTATCGTGTCCCCCAATATAGTGAGCCAATATGGGTTAAGCCTAAAACTTTTGCTTTTTTTTCCCTCTATCCCTATCTCTACCGTCACAGGGCCATGGTCAGAGACGATTATTGGTTCGTATTGCATCTTCATAATGCTATGAACGAAGGATTGGGTTACTAAACAATGGTCAATACGAGTCATTAAACTATGTGTTTTACTAAAATAGGAAAATGCTCTTTTAGTGCCATATTTAGTACGCCATACATCCACCAGGCCAAGTTCATTACACAAAATAGTCAACTTGGAACTCCGTTCCGTAGTGATTCCTCCCTCCCGTTTTTCCAAACTCATCCTATCTAACTCGTTATTGAATATTGCATTCACGTCCCCCACTATTAAAAGTGGGAAACTTTCCTTTCCTTCCCTAAATTTTAAGAGTTCTGCAAATATACCTGGAGAGAAGGGTGGGGAAATATACACAAATGCCAGCACAATCTGCTGGCCAGCCATTTTTCCATACAAAAAAACATATCTCCCTTCCTTATCTATTTGTTTACTGTGCAATTTAAAGTCTATATCTGAGTGAATCAGAACTGATACTCCCCGTGAGTAAATATTCCCATATGAGTGATAAATTTTTCCAACCCACTTTTTCCTGATCCGATCCTGGTGCTCTGCTATTAAGTGAGTCTCAGTTAGACATACAATTGCTGGTAAATGCCTCTTAATCCGGTCAAAGATCATACACCTCCTTAGTCTGTTACTAAGGCCCCTCACATTCCAAGCAAGGATTCTTACCCTAGAACCCATTTAAGTGGGGAAGAAAAAAAAAAAAAAAAAAAAAAAAGAAAAAACCAAAAAACCCACCCCCCAAAAAATCCCACCCCACTGTCGGTATCCCCCCTCTCCCACCTCCACCCCTCCCCCCCCCACATTGATCTACAGTAGCCATTCTCCGTAGATCTCCACCTTCCCTCTGCGCCATCCCTCCGCCAAACCTTAACTCCGCCCCCACCCTTTATGCATATCAATTAACCTAATTTTGTCGCATTCTAGTGCACATAACTTTTCATTTCAACCATAAATGAGCGCCCAAGCCTGCATGATATATTTTGTTACAGTTAGGAACCTTCTCCCTCCAGCCACTCTGAGGCTTCCTCTGGGGAGTCAAAGAACCAAGTCTTATTCTTGTATACAACACGAAGTCTCGCAGGAAAGAGTAATGAATACTGCATTTTGGCTTCAAAAAGCCTCTTTTTTATACCTATAAAGCTCATTCTTGCTTTTTGTGTCTCCCTTGCAAAGTCGGGGAAAAAAAAAACCTTTTGACCGTTTAACAGGATAGGGTCTATGTCCCTGCTATGCCTCAGAATGTAGTCCCTGTCTCGAGAACAGAGTAATTTTACTACAATGGCTCTAGGTCTAGCCCCATGCGGGGGTTTTTTAAAGGGGACTCGATGGGCCCTCTCTACTCCAAAATGGTCTGAAAACCCCTCTGAGCCGAAAATCTCCAGGAGCCATTTTTGAATCTCCTCCGAGATATCATGATTCTCCCCTTTCTCAGGGTAGCCTACTACTCTGATGTTAGATCTTCTAGATCTGTTCTCTAAGTCATTGACTTTATCTTTCAGGGATTTATAATCCACTTTCAAATCTGCCAGCTCCTGTCTGACTGTCTTCATTTCTCCCGCCAACTGCTTTACAGAAGCTTCCGCCTCTTTGCACTCTTGTCTCAACTTGTTTATTTCGTCTTTAATAGACGAAATATCCACCCTGACTTCCGCCATTTGAGTGCTCATAGAATCCATCGAAGTCTTAGTTTCTCGGACCACCTCTAGAATTTCTGAGAGGATTGGGGGGTTCCCAGATATAGGTTCCTCATTCTGAAGCGACCCAGATTGCGGCCTCGTTTGTTCTCCTTCTCCCGTGCCTCCCTCCTCCTTCTCCCCTTCCTTTGCTGCCTGTTTAGACCGGACAGGGGATGATTTCCACATTTTATCAAGTCCTGTGGACTTTCGTGCTGCGTTTTTTGGCCCCATTTTCTAAGATCTTAAGCCCCTTTTGGGGCGATAGTACTGGTACCCAAAGTTGCTCCACAAATTTTTACAAGAGGCTTATGCTATCCACACACATGGCACAAATAATTTTTACAGACTCAGCTGTTTAACCGCAAAAATTCAGCGAATGTACATACAGCAATAAAAAATAAAATAAACTCTCACAGACCCAGCAGTCTCTCTAAGCCGGTCTGTTATATTTCTCCGACTGTACTCTTACAGAGTGTACATATATTTGAACCTGGAATGTATTAGCTGCTGAAAACAACCACCTAAAAGTAGCTCCTCCAAGTTGACTCGACGATTTGATCCCAAAAATAATCCACTTCTGCCACTGTGCATGCAGAAATACGAAACAAAGTCTCTCGGCCTGCGCCAAAAAAACTCAAATCCCGCTACCGAGTGTACATATATTTAAACCTGGATTTGGATTAGCTGCTATGAGCGGTCTGCAATAAGCTACTTAAAGGGCAAAGCAAGCCTAAGAAAAAAAAACAATGTAGAAAACGGAGAGAAAAAGCCAGGTAAAATAGAGTTCTCTCACCGCCTTATAGTCCTCTCTGTGGAGGTTAAATCCTGCCAGCCGAGTGAGGGGCCTTGCAGCCTGTAGTCAGCGAACGCCCTTTAGAGCCCGTCCTTACACACTTCTTGCGGTTCCTTCGGCTATACTCTCCACCGCCCTCTCTCACAGGGCGAGGAGGCCAGCCACAATATTCCGCTCCGGTCGCGGCTCTCGTCCTCTCCGAAAGCGGCCGTCCAGCTGCCCAAGCCTCCGCGGCGTCAATAATGTCGTCTCCTCTGCTCCCACCAGAGGGATCAACCAACGAACCGGGTGCCGCCTCTCTCACCGTCCTCTCTCACAGGGGGGGGGGCAGCAGCCGTGCTCGGTCCCACACGTCCTCCTCTCTCTCCGGCCTCACGGCGTCAGCGGTGCCGTCGCTACTGCTCACCCGGATATCCACTCGGCTCCCGCAAGATCTTCCTCACACTCAGACCATGCTCCTAGGCTCCGTCTATGGGTTAGACCTCCATGGTCCTCCGGTTAGCCGAATAGCGGCATGTGTGGCATGTGCACGCAAACCGGTGGGGGCGGGGTGGCTCACAGAGGAAGCGGCAGTGACGTGCTTCCTCACATCACGCCGTCACGCGCACCCTCCCAACCAACTATTGACACCCACATAAGAATTTTAATAAATAAATACATTGGGGCAGATTTATAAAAAGTTTCCTATAGTTAGAGAGTGCAGAGTATGACTAGACAGATCTGTCTACAGTTTGGAATGTGATCCTTCTGGAATGGATATACTGGTCTGGCTTTAATCCTACATCATGTTGTTGAGCTTCTTGAAAGTTATGTTTGATGTTAAGGGGGATGCCTTACAAGGTAGCCAAAAGAGGCAATGTTTTCTTTATCACATCCTTGAAAATGTATTTTCATATTGACACTAAAGGGGTTAACTGTGGATGGGCGGTATGTTTCCCCTAGGTTTTGCTATTATGCAAGGCCTTAGTGCTGAGGTTGGGTGTCCAGCACCTTGGACACAGGTGGTGGGAACAGCCCAATTAGCCTCATAAGGCCGCTCAGCAGGGCTGAAAGTGTTGTCTCTCTGGAAGGAGGCTGGAGAGCACGCAGCCTTGACCTCTGTTCCTGAAACAGCGAAAGTGTTTTGTTAGTGGTGAGTCAGAGAACCATTGTTTAGTTAGCACCCTGACGGGTAGGATATTATTTTGTTTTTTATGCCTGAATGTGAAGGCTGTTTTATTTTGTTCCTGCTGAAATAAACGCAGGCGAGACCTGTTTTGGACTGTACTTTGGTGTCACTGTCGTGAACTGCATCAAAGCACCCCGCTACCACGGTCTCTACTGGGCCAAATCTCCCACAATATTTATAAAAGGCTTGAATGGGGCTTGAATTTGTGAATTTCTGTATCTTTTTTTCTTTTGAGTTTTCTAAGGTCACACATCCCAGAGTTCAGCATTACAAGTTATGCAATGATTAAGAACTATGAATAGTCCATGACACATAAGTATTTGTTTGTAGTGCCAGCCTAGTTGTTTTCAAGTGTTATGAATTAAATTTGCTAATATATTATTGTCTGGATGTTGGAGTAGATTTTATTTTTTGATGAAGACTGACCCCCACCTCAGCCCTCCATGCAACAGCATACTACAAGCTGGCTGGGAAGAAGGTGGGCTGTAAAGCTTTCTGTAATGCTACACAGTGTTTTAGTGACATCCTGATTAGTGAGATATACAGTCTGTAAAAAATAAATTAATTATCTGTCTACCAGCAACAGATGTACAAGAATTGTTAAAAAAACTCTCCACTCACCAGTTTTCTGGTGCAGTTTCTAATAAATGTGGCTAGCCAAGACCGTTCTACCCTGGCTTGTCTTGTTTCCTTCCCATTCTGCACACTTTTTCTTTAAAAAGTGGTGAAAGTAACAAAAACGCTTTATAAAGCCTCATTTTTTCATGTCTTGGTTGCCTTAAACCCCATTTAATTTAGTTACCTTCTAAATATATGACTAAAGTGGGAGGTTCAATTTTCTCATACAGTGTACAAGAAGGGATTAAATGTATTCTGGAATTCCTATATATTCCAGCACCTTGTTGCATAACATTCTTAAATAAAGTTCTCACATTTATTTTCTCTTAATGATAATGTCTAATTTTGACTTGTGGGATTTTAAAAAGTATAGTATAAACATGGCACCCACCTAGTAATTTGCAGAATGTGATCTTTTTTTACTGTGAAAATATTCACATCTTCCCCACATTTTAGTTAGCATTGTTGAAAAGGCATATAGAGAAAACAGATCTTTTCCAAGCTACTGGTTTTATACTAGGGGGCAGGGCTGGCTATATTTGGGGGGTGCTGGCGATATACTACAGGAGGTTTGCTTGCTATATACTGGGGAGACTGTGACCAATGCATTTCCCACCCTCAGTTTATACTCGAGTCAATAGGTCTCCCCAGTTTTATGTGCTAAAATTTGTACTTCAGCCTATACTCGGGTTGGCTTATGCTCATGTATATATGGAAGTGATGGAAATTAAAACGTTACCCTCTGTTGCACAAGTTTTGCATTTGCTGATAGATCCCCCAAAACAAACATTTCATGTTACCAAAAATTGTAAGTAAACTCATTTTATTGATGTGTGATGAAAAATATATGGAGATAATAGAACAGTTTTAAGGTTTAGTGAACCACATAACTTGTATTCATTTTGGCACTAGTGAATGAAGCTTGTTTTGATTTTGTTAGTAAAATTTAATAAAAATCCATAGGTAGTTGCTATTAAATGGGATAGTAGAAATAATAGATGAGAGGTGTTGTTCACTTTCAGCAAATATTTGATATGGTTTGTGTACAGAAGTTATATACAATTTTCCAATATATTTTCCGTATCAATTCGTCATGGCTTTCTATATCTCTGCTTGCTGTCCTGCTATAGAAAGATTCTTTGTTTACTTTCAGTGGATAGAAATCTGTCCTTGTGATGTGATGGACATGCATGTGCATGAACCATTATTATCACAGAGAGTAACAGAAACTGTATGATAATAAAGGCTGCATGAGCATCACAGCAAATGATTATAGCAACAGATTATATTCACTGGATGTAAATAGAGAAGTTTTCTATAGAAGCAAAGCAAGCAGAGATCTAGAAAAACCATGAGTAATTGATACAAAAAGTATATTGGAAAATTGTATAACTTTTCCTTACACAAACAATATCAATTATCTGCTGAAAGTGGACAATCCCTTTAATTATGTGTCTACTCAATTTTACATTGTTGTATAAAATGGAAAATTTGGAAATGGTAAAAAAATAGCTCATTTGTTTCTAGGAAGAACATAGAAGCCCAAAGGCCCAGATCATATTATGTTTGTGCAAGACTTTTTAAATACATTTTTGATTAATATAATTTCAATACTTTGTCTAATACGAGGGGAACAAGGACCGAACATAAGGAACAGGAACCAAGTTAAAAAAAGGCCCAACATGTATATCAGTTTCTATTGCGCAAGGTGTTCTCTACAGAACAAAAACAAATTCTGGTTGACAATGGCAATTATTAGCAGAGTTAATTAGGGAGCTATTTTTGGTGGGATAACATGGTTCTTTTAGTATTACATGTGCTCACGGTAGTATTCCATGTTCTCACAAATCAATAGCAACTTATGTTAGAGGCCCCGGTGACAATGCAAGAATGAAAACATGAACTAACTCCTATATGAACAAGGCAGTTCCAAGTTAGTATAGTGTAGGCTATTGGGTTATGCCCTAACTTCTGGAGGTGAACAATTTGTGCAGAAAAATCTATTATTGCTGTAATACCCAAAAACATTGGGAAGGGAATCCTACAGACTAATTTTTATTTGGATAATCTTGGTTACAAGTCGACCAAAGGAGTTTTTTTCCTGTAAGGAATACATGACTATTTGCAAGTATTTAGATAGACCATGGAAAGGTTTATCCTAACTTTGGAAACAGCCAATGCTTTTGACAAGATGACGAGTTATGAAGACATTAAGGATAGGATAAAGATTTGAACACATCTGCTATTGTGTTGTAATTGTAATACGTCTTTTACTGTTATATTCCTTTTCAGTTTTCTGCAGCAGATAAGTGTGTCCTCTATCATTCCTTCTTTACAGCTTAATCTGAAAGCAATGTGTTACGCCTGTGCTTTTACGTCGACCTTCCTTGAGCAATGTGAACCACACCTATCACCTGAGCCTGAGTTCCTGGCAGCTCCTAAAAGGTCCTGTGTTCTGTTTGCCTCTTGCTGGTTAAAAGTTATTTTTACCACCTCTTTTGTCCTTGTGAGTGTTACTCTGTGATCCCTGCTTCTGGTTATTTGATTTTGGCTCTTGTTTTGTGACTATCACTTTGTATTAGTGATTTTGTGTCTTATATGCTACCTCTGCTGTGAGCTACACTGCTTTTTACACTTTCTTTTGCGCTATTTGTCTGTTGGTCCTGTTTCATGTCCACACTTTGGCATAGGGAGGGGCAGTCTTCGTGTTTGTTCCAAGTTGCTTAGGACACACAAAGACAAGCAGGCAGGGAATTTGTGGGAGGGAGCTGGAGCTTAGGGGTCACTCTCCTTTTTTTTGTCTGTCCTCCCTCAATCTACTTCCCCATTAAACAATGTTTCAGGATGTGCTGGATTAAGAGATAAGAATTTATTTTGTTATTTGTAATATTTTGTTTTATCCTGATGGAAACTGGTGTTTATTGAAAAAGTAATTAATCCGGCTCTTTGGGTTGGTTTTTGGTTTGTATTTAAATTAGTGTAAATCAATTTTGTAACCTCTTAATAATAAGCATCTTAGGGGGTGAATCAAAAACCCTGGTATATTCAAATAACTTTAAATACCTAGACCATGTAAGCAATGTAGATTTGGTCTATTAGCGTGCTATAAATATTTCCCCACTGATTGCTAAGATAATTTAAGACTAAAATTAGATTAGATTATACCACCCTGATTTTATGTGTGTAACAAACAGTCTTATTTGGATTATAGTATAACATTCCAAATAATCAAATAAACTGATATCAGTAAGAAAAGGAGAAACGTTAAAACAACAGTTCCAATATAAGGATTTGGACAATGTAACAGTATTGTCCTTTTTCATTTCTTTGTAGCCAATACAGTACATTACAGAATGTAGGATTCACCTAAAATGTGTTCCATAATACAACATGTTAGGGGAAAAATATATTTGATTTATTGAAAATAAACCAATTTAAGTTTGGAACATTAAAGATATGGCCTTTACAAAACTGAAATCAATAATTGGACATTGTACAAACATTATTTATGTCTAAACACAAACAAAACATCACTGCATTGTGGGTTCACAAAGAATTTGTTGATTTCTCAGTTTCTGTCTTTTGTCGGAGGTTTTGAAGCTGGATTGATTTCATTTGAGAATAATGGAGAAACAAAACATACTGGGGTACATTTACTAAGGGCTATGTGCCAGTTTTCTTTTGGACTATGCACGTTTTGTGGCGCAGCTGCACTAGGCACCATGCAACACTGTGAAGAAGACACACATTTTTTTGTAGTATTGAAAATTGGTTTTCTGTAACTCTGGTTGTGGTACATTAGTTTCCTGGTTTGGAGAACTTCTGTGTGAATGAGTGTGAATGACCTATTATTCTACTTCTCTCATTAGGCCGGCGACCTAATGCTCTATTCTCTTCTGTCTGGTATTACCAAGTGGGAGCTATGTATCTACTTACCTCCAGCTTGTGTCTGCTCTGACTTTATAACAGGCAGGCTAGCAGCAGCTCTGTTGTTTTACTGGGTAAGCTGCAGAGAATTGTGGGAATTTCCAAATGTATAAAAGGTGTCACTGACCAGCAATCTGCAGGATTTTTGATTGTGGAGATTTGTGTTTTGCCTTCTGCTGGTTTTGTTATATTTGGACTTTTCAAAATATACTCCTTTGGATTATTTTCATCAAGCAAAGCCTCGTTGTACATTTAAAAGCCTATGCCTCAAAGACACAAATTAGGGGGCATTAGTCGGACCTTGCAACAGATTTAACATGCAAAGTCTGTACCACACCCTATTTTAACTTGCATTTGTGTGGCATGCCCTATGTGAAAGGTGCACCACATAAAAGTTGGTGCTCTTTTTCTCACCCACACCAAAGCATGATGTTTACTCTCACAGCTGACCCAGGTTGTCTGACATGCAGCAGTGATTGGCTTCAGCAATGGCCTTCTATATTCTCCAGGATAAACACCTACAGAGAGTGAATTCTGCCATAGCACCAAACTAAGGAGCAAAAAGCAGTGTCTGGAACAGAGTAGACATCCAGGTATTTCTGTAGGTTGCTCCTGCCTTATTTTGGATCCCATCTAGTGCTGATCTTCTTGTTTCCCTCCTATAATTCTGGGCAGCATTCCACCTTGAACAGAGTGTTAATCCTGCTATACAGGGACACTTCTGTGCACGTGTCAGCAGACTACCCCTGCTTATTTCTCCATAGCCCCTCCCCCGATGCTGCTTGCTGGTGAATATTTGTAAACACCGGCTGTGGAACTGTAAATAGTGCCTCATGAACTGTAAACATTGGCTCATCTCTACTAAGCATCTGGATAGAATGGATAAATGCTAAAAACATGACTGAAAGTGTTGCACCTCTAGTATTACACTCAATTAAGGCACAAAAGCACACAATAATGGTACATCACTGCTTGTTAAACTTAGGACAAATGAATACAATTATAAAAAAAAAATATTTTGAGAATTTGACTCACTGTAGTCCTATCATTTGGAGACAAGATCACTGATTTAGATCAAGAGTAGTGGGTTCAAATATACAAGAACTGTAGCATGGTTTCACTTTGTATTAACCTGAAAAGGTATAATTGAATATTTGATGGTGTTTATATTATACTCCATCCTCTCAGGAAAACCAACTCATGATCCTATTTACATGCTGTAGGGTTCCCAGATGTTTGTTTGTGGTAAGGTTTTCACACCTCAAATGAATTTAAGCTTGAAATAGAGGTTCCTTAGAATGATAATTTTGGGCGTATGGAAATATTTATCTTCATAGAACATGATTATGAAATGTCACTTAGAGAATAGAGATAGGGAATGATGAAGATATTATTTTCATGTAAGACTTTTGGTAGCCTCGGGTCTTCGTTTGACCCGAGGATACATGGCTTCTGCATATCCATTACAATGAGCCTGTGGCTCATTGTAATGTATAGTGTGCAAAAATGCCATATATTGCAATACAGAAGTATTGCAGTATATGGTAGGAACAATCTCACCATCTAGGGTTAATGTACCCTAGATGGTCTAAAAAATAGTGAAAAAAAAAAGTTTAAAAAATAAAAAAAATTAATAAAATATTAAAAGTTCAAATCACCCCCCTTTCCCTAGAACGGATATAAAACATAATAAACAGTAAAAATCACAAACATATTAGGTATCGCCGCGTCCCAAAAATATAAAAAATAAAAACGGTTACGGCCGGCGGTGACCTCCGAGGCGGAAAATGGCGCCCAAATATCCGAAATGCGACTTTTACACCTTTTTACATCACATAAAAAATGAAATAAAAAATGATCAAAATATCGCACAGACCTCAAAATGGTAGCATTGAAAACGTTGCATCATTTCGCAAAAAATGACACCTCACACAGCTCCGTGCACCAAAGTATGAAAAAGTTATTAGCGTCAGAAGATGGCAAAATTTTTTTTTTCTTTTTTGTACACATTCGTTTAATTTTTGAAAATGTATTAAAACACTATAAAACCTATATAAATTTGGTATCACCGCGATCGCACCGGACCAAAGAATAAAGCAGAGGTGTTATTTTGAGTGCACAGTCAAAGTCGAAAAAACTGAGCCCACAAGAACATGACGCACATGCGGGTTTTTTTTTTCAGTTTTTCCACATTTGGAATTTTTTTTCAGCTTTTCAGTACACGGCATGTTAAAATAAATAACATTACAGGAAAGTAATATTTGTTACGCACAAAATAAGCCCTCACACAGCTCTGTACACGTAAAAATGAAAAAGTTATGGATTTTTGAAGTTGGAGAGCGAGAAATGAGCGGAAAAACCCTGCGTCCTTAAGGGGGTTAAAGTCCTGTGTAGCCCATGTTTTTTCCCTCTATCTGTCTCCTGCTTGAGTTTTCGGGAGAATGTGTTAATTTTTATCAAAACTTGTTTTCTCGCACAATAGGGTAGGACCAAAAAAAGACAAAAGTGTTGACTAGTGCTGAGTGGACCCATACAACAAAGTTCTGGTCAGTATTAAACTTTGACGATTTGTGGTTCTACGGACCCAACCCCAAATTTTATTAGAAGTTTAGGTCAGGGTTCAGGTCTGGTACATTTTGCCACTGGTAATGCCCGTGGTTTGTGCCAGCACTGTGTAAATGCCAATACTTCCTAGAATTGAGGTGCACTTGTGTTACATTGTATTACAAGCTGAAAGCGACCTTTTCTGTGGAAATTAAATGGTTAAACAATCATAGGGTTTACTGATTACGTGGTTCCAGTCTGGATTCAGATTCAGTAATCGAGGCCAGGCCAAAACAGTATTTAAAGTTACTTATATACCCCAACTCATAATACATAACCCCCCATTGAGTATAGGTAAGGTGGGGGATGTGTATAGTAATACAGATTGTTCATGTAATTCGTTAAAATTACTTATCTATTTCCTTTCCAGGCCCTTTTTCCATTTCTGCATTTTCACTTTTTACTCCTCTTTTTACATAATTCATATCTTTTATTTTTTCATTTACAGAGATATGAGGGCTTTTTATCTGTGGGAGAAATTGTACTCTCTAGTGGCACCATGTTACATTTTATTCAATATACAGGAAAGCTGAAAAATTCTAAATGTGGAAGAATTGCCAAAAAAACTATATTCCTGCTTGCTTTAAACTATATTCCACACATGTTTTAGTGTGCAGTCGATTGTTTCACTGGGTCATGGTAATAGCAAACTTCTATAAGTTTTATTTTGTTTGAATTTTTAAAAAAAAGTAAAAAATGTTTTGGGGATTCTACGACCTTTGGATCACATCTGATTATATTTTTATGTGTCGCAAAATGGCAAAAAACTGGTGGTTCAGATATTTGGGGGCTATTTTCTGTTACTGGGATCACCGCCAGGAATAAAAGTTTTCATGTTTTCATTTGTTTATGTATTTTTATACATGTTCTAGTGAAAGCGGGGTGATTTGTATTTTTTTTTAAAAAAAGTATCATTTTAGGGCCCTTGGAATCTTTAGCCTTTAATAGGCTACAAGCTGTGATTGCATCGATTGGTGCCCTCTGAAAACATCAAGTGGGGCACCAACTGACATTTAAAGTTGGCAGCACCAAACGGGCATTTAACCCCTTAACGCTCTGCGCCGTAGCAAAGTTTAAAAAATAAAAAAATGTTATAAAATATTAAAAATTCAAATCACCCCCCTTTTGCTAGAACTGATATAAAACATAATAAACAGTAAAAATCACAGACACATTAGATATCGCCACGTCCCAAAATGCCCGATCGGTTACGGCCGGCGGTGACCTCCGAGACGGGAAATGGCGCCCAAATGTCCGAAATGCGACTTTTACACATTTTTACATCACATAAAAAATGGAATAAAAAATGATCAAAATGTCGCACAGACCTCAAAATGGTAGCAATGCAAACGTCGGCTCATTTCTCAAAAAGTGACTCCTCACACAGCTCCGTGCGCCAAAGTATGAAAAAGTTATTAGCTTCAGAAGATGGCAACATTTTTTTTTCTTTTTTGTAAACATTCGTTTAGTTTTTGAAAATGTATTAAAACACAATAAAACCTGTATAAATTTGGTATCACCGCGATCGCACCGAACCAAAGAATAAAGTAGGTGTGTTATTTGGAGCGAAGAGTGAAATTCGTAAAAACTGAGCCCACAAGAACGTGACGCACATGCAGTATTTTTTAAATTTTTCCACATTTGGAATTTTTTTTCAGTTGCAGTACACGGCATGTTAAAATAAATAGCATTACGTGAAAGTAAAATTTGTTATGCACAAAATAAGCCCTCACGCAGGTCTGTACATGTAAAAATGAAAAAGTTATGGATTTTTGAAGGTGGAGAGCGAGAAATGAGCGAAAAAACCCTGTGTCCTTATGGGGTTAAAGGTAGGTATCAGGATTGGAATATGGCGGACACGCAGCGTATGGAGAGGGCCTTGAGTCCTCTCCTTACAGTCCTTACTGCTTTTTGACATATTCAGACAGGAACTCATTAATAAATGATTAACCCCTTCCCGACGCGCGCCGTACTAGTACGGCGCGCGCCGGGTCCCGGTGCATGGAGAGGGCTCGCTGGCCGAGCCCTCTCCATAGTCGGTAAGTCTTTGCTGCAAAGGCTTACCGGTAACACCCGCGATCGGTGATAGCACCGATCGCGGGTGCTTTCACGGCGATCGCCGCCGGCAATGCTGCCGGAGGCTTCAAAAAGATGGGGCCGCATGGGCGCCGCCATCTTGTCGCGGATCTTCGCTCCCCGATGACGTCACGGGGAGTGGTGATCCGTTGCCATGACAGCATCGGGTCTCTCGAAGGCCCGATGCTGTCTCCTTTTAACCCATTCATTACAATGTGCTATTAGCACATTGTAATGAATGAGGAGTAAAATCCCCATATACTGCCATATTGCAGTATGGCAGTATATGGTAGGATCGATCAGACAACCTAGGGTTAAAGTACCCTAGGGAGTCTGAAAAATAGTTAAAGTAAAAGTAAAAAAAAGTTTAAAAAAAAAAAATTATATTAAAAAAACCTAAAAATTCAAATCACCCCCCTTTCACTAGAACTGATATTAATATTAATAAACAGTAAAAATCATAAACACATTAGGTACCGCCGCGTCCGAAAATGTCCAATCTATCAAAATATAATAACGGTTTTTCACTGCGTTTAACCCCGTAATGGAAAATAGCGTCCAAAGTCAAAAATGAAATTTTTTTGCCATTTTGGAAAATATAAAAAAATGAATAAAAAGTGATCAAAAGGTCGTACAGTCCTAACAATGATAGCAATGAAAACGCCATCAAAAGTCACAAAAAATGACACCACCCACAGCTCTGTACACCAAAGTATGAAAAAGTTATTAGCGCCAGAACATGGCAAAATAAAAAAAAAAAAATTTGTACAGGAGGTTTTAATTTTTTTAAATGTATGAAAACATTATAAAACCTGTACAAATGTGGTATCCCTGTGACCGTAGCAACCCAAAGAATAAAATAGACCTGTCATTTGGGGCACACAGTGAAAGCTGTAAAATCCAAGCCCACAAGAAAACGTTGCAAATTTTTTTCCCGCTTCCCAGTACGCGCCATGGAATATTAAATACCGTCACTACGAAGTGCAATTTGTTACACAGAAAATAAGCCATAACAGAGCTCTTTATGTGGAAAAATAAAAAAGTTATAGATTTTTGAAGGTGGGGAGTGAAAAATGGAAGTGAAAAAACTAAAAAAGGCCAAGTCGTTAAGGGGTTAAAGAAAATTGTTTCTGAAAACAAATCTAACATAAATCTTTTAAAAACTATCAAAATATTTGTAATGAGACTGTTTCTGGTGGGTTGGGTTTGAATAACATGAAGACTTTGTAGCAACATTCTCAGACAGAAAGTCAGAAGTGAATCCAATAAGTAGAAAATGTATGAAGAACTAAAACTTTTCCTTATCTGTTAAAATTTAAAAAAAATTATGTTAAAAAAAATTTCTTAGCTGTTTGCTATTTTTTGCAGAATTTAAATTTAATCAACAACATCATAAAAAAAGAACATTAAAACAAAAAGGGGAAGGATCATACACTGATGGTGTCGTAGGCATAATAGTTTGGTGTGTTGTTACCTCTGCTCAGTTCTAACCCAGGTCTGGCACAGTCTATAGCTAGTCTGGAGGTGCATCCCTACTGCCTGGCCCAGCACCACCTCCTCCTTGTCCAGCTGGGGAAGAGGACAGAGGAGTCACAATTTCCGACTCTGCGCCGGTAATTGCAACCAACTTAGGCATACAAGCCGCAATCCATCCGCCCCAAAATATTTAGGCTCATGCTTTTACATTATGAGAAAAGACACAATACAGCCTGGTACAAATGTAAACATATCACATTGTTTATATTTATCTGAAGTGTGGAAATGTATAAGATCCATGTTAAATTAAATTGTAGTAACCAATGTGCTTAAAACTAAACAATTACCAAATGTTTTCTGCATTATAAATGATGGTACATCAAATATAATATATGAGTGAAAAAACATTTTAAACAAATATAAAAGAAATTTAATCAAGAGAATTTGAAATATTTAATTGTCTTTTATTTAATATTTTTTTTTACATCTATAATAAAAATCCTTGGCAACTAAAATGGCTATTAACCATTAACATTTGATAAGTGACAGTTTTATTCATTTTGTAATATTTAGGATATGTAGCCATTCCATTTTGATTAAGTCATCCTTAACCAATCTATATTATATCTATATTTCTTTCTTTCTCACTTGGTGTTAAAGAACATAAAAAAGAAGATAACTTGTTCATGCAGCATGGATTCATGTTTCCCAAGCCACATAATAGTTTGCAAAGTTGGTGTCAATTTATAGACTACTGTGTTTTGGATACATTGTCTCTGCTGTAAGAAACCTCTTCTGTAGTGCCCAGTAGAATAGAGTTTATAATCCGTGGCTTTGGATTTTAAATAATCTCGACAAAGGAACCATTACAAAAATGAACTGATAGATACATGCACCAATTGAAATCTAAGGATAGATTAAAGATCTGAAGTTAAAGCTTTCCACCTTGTTTTAATAGCATAGTGTTAAACTTTTCTATGAAGGTTTTGTAATGATTTTTCAGGAAGGGTTTACATGAAATGTATTGCAGTAATTGGTTCACAATACAATATGTAATTAGCAAAATATATCATTCTTAGGCCCAGTTCATACTACCATTTAAACGTCTATTTTTAAAAAAAATTCTGATTAAGATATCGAGATACATTATATATAAATGTAGCATTATGTTAACCATTAAACACTAAGGTAATAATAGGCACTATGGGACACTATAAGTACCCACCAAATTTATCAGAACGCTTCAACCTACTGGTAAATCTGGCGGCCAAAATACTGCACCGGCAGAGCAGTTCTACACAGGGTCTGGCCTGGCGCAGAATTGCGCCATAGCATGCAGCTAAACAGACAAAGGCAAGAATTGGGCAAGAATCCTCAAGTCAGCCCACTCTGCAACAGGCCTCACAACCATTGACACCCCTCCACTTCAATTTAGCATAGGAGGGACCTAAGAGGGGAAATTTAAAATTTCACAATTTTAGGTTTACGAGCCTTGATAAATCAGTCCCTATGTGGCACATTTACTTAGAAAGTGAGAAACTGCACTAAAAGTGCTATTTCCATGTAAATAACTGGGTGCGGTAAGATCATGCACCAGAAATCATGAATCTGTCACTCCCCCGCACTGGCCCGACAGAGTTCACCATCTTTTTTGTGGTGCACCTTTAACACAGTGACACAATTTGCAAGTTAAATCCCGTGCTCGGTCCAAAACAGTGGGGCCGTCCCAAGGCACACCCCTAATTTGTGTCTCAAGGAGGCTGGCGCAGCTGCGCCACAAAAGAGTTGCGTGCGACACAGTAGCAGCACAGACACTTCTTAAATACCTGTGCGAGCCGTTTCAGCCTAGAAGAATGTGAACAGTCCAACAAAAGTGCAGCGCAAAGCGTTTAGTAAATGTCCCCGAATGTCTTATGTTATGTTCAGTTCATTTCCATTGATTTATCATTCTTTTTTTGTGAACTGAGCTTGACCCACATATGTTATTATTATTTGTATTTATTTTTGTTATCATTATTATTTAAACAATACAATCTACAATTTAGACTATTTTGTAATTAGAACATAATTTAGCATTTAAGTTCTTTATTCCGATTGACTAATTGATTTCTTTATGCTCATTGACTTATAGATCAATCTCCAATGCGGAGGTACTGTTCACATTAGAAAAGATTTTAACTTTTTTATTGCAGAAATTACATATATACTATTATTGCCATCTCTAACATCAGAATCCCCAATGTCAGTAACAGTTTGAACATTTGTTCATCAGCATTCTCTTTAGCAGGCTCAAACTGGATCACAGGTTAACAGGTGAATCCCCTAGTGGGCTGTGGGTACACTTACTTCCCAGTTTTACTATGCCCTCCCTGCCAGTTTTCTGGAAGTGGTGCGAGCAGGAGGCAGGTGGGGATTGGAATGTGAACATATGTACTGCAGGAGACTAATTCTTCAACAACAGTTCAGACCTGGTCTGAACATGCTGCCTTGCACCAGTAGGAGGAAGATTTAGAGAGTAATACATTCTCCCCACTGTACTTTATACAGATATTCAGCATACAGGGTCTCAGACTTCCTTTGCGTTAGTATGATAAGTTGGGTCCATTAATTCTAGTTAGAAGGCTACTGACAGAACCCAAAGGACCAGAGTAGAGATGGGCTAATCTATTCTAATGATTCTAAATTCGATTATAATTTCAGGAGAACTTTGATACGTATCCGAAGTTTACGGTGATTCGTGGGAACGAATTATGAAATCCCACCCCTTATTAGCAAAATTGCTCTGAGCACAATGTGTTACATGGTGCAGAGAACTCTGGGAAGAAGAAAAGAAGCATGGTGGTACTGTTCCTCACTGTATGGGGGTAGTGTTCCTCACTGTATGGTGGTAGTGTTCCTCAATGTATGGGGTAGTGTTCCTCAATGTATGGGGGTAGTGTCCCTCACTGTATGGTGGTAGTGTTCCTCACTGTATGGTGGTAGTGTTCCTCAATGTATGGGGGTAGTGTTCCTCACTGTATGGGGGTAGTGTTCCTCACTGTATGGGGGTAGTGTTCCTCAATGTATGGGGGTAGTGTTCCTCAATGTATGGGGGTAGTGTCCCTCACTGTATGGTGGTAGTGTTCCTCACTGTATGCTGGTAGTGTTCCTTCATGTATGGCGGTAGTGCCCCTCACTGTATGGCGGCAGTGTTCCTCACTGTATGGCGGTAGTGTTCCTCACTGTATCACTGTATGGCGGTAGTGTTCCTCACTGTATGGCGGTAGTGTTTCTCAATGTATGGGGGTAGTGTCCCTCACTGTATGGCAGTAGTGTCCCTCACAGTATGGTGGTAGTGTCCCTCACTGTATGGTGGTAGTGTTCCTCCCTGTATGGAGGTAGTGTTCCTCCCTGTATGGAGGTAGTGTTCCTCACTATATGGAGGTAGTGTTCCTTATTGTATGGGGGTAGTGTTCCTCCCTGTATGGTGGTAGTGTTCCTCACTGTATGGGGGTAGTGTTCCTCCCTGTATGGGGATAGTGTTCCTCACTATATGGAGGTAGTGTTCCTTACTGTATGGGGGTAGTATTCATCACTGTATGGCCGTATTATTCCTCACTGTATTGCGATAGTGTTCCTCACTGTATGGCGGTAGTTCTCTTCACTGTATGGCGGTAGTTTTGCACACTGTATGGCGGTAGTATCCCTCACTGTATGGGGGTAGTGTCCCTCACTGTATGGTGGTAGTGTTCCTCCCTGTATGGTGGTAGTGTTCCTCACTGTATGGCGGTAGTGTTCCTCACTGCATGGCGGTAGTGTTTCTCAATGTATGGGGGTAGTGTCCCTCACTGTATGGCAGTAGTGTCCCTCACAGTATGGTGGTAGTGTCCCTCACTGTATGGTGGTAGTGTTCCTCCCTGTATGGAGGTAGTGTTCCTCCCTGTATGGAGGTAGTGTTCCTCACTATATGGAGGTAGTGTTCCTTACTGTATGGGGGTAGTGTTCCTCCCTGTATGGTGGTAGTGTTCCTCACTGTATGGGGGTAGTGTTCCTCCCTGTATGGGGATAGTGTTCCTCACTATATGGAGGTAGTGTTCCTTACTGTATGGGGGTAGTATTCATCACTGTATGGCCGTATTATTCCTCACTGTATTGCGATAGTGTTCCTCACTGTATGGCGGTAGTTCTCTTCACTGTATGGTGGTAGTTTTGCACACTGTATGGCGGTAGTATCCCTCACTGTATGGGGGTAGTGTCCCTCACTGTATGGTGGTAGTGTTCCTCAATGTATGGGGGTAGTGTTCCTCACTGTATGGGGGTAGTGTTCCTCACTGTATGGTGGTAGTGTTCCTCAATGTATGGGGGTAGTGTTCCTCACTGTATGGGGGTAGTGTTCCTCACTGTATGGTGGTAGTGTTCCTCAATGTACGGCGGTAGTGTTCCTCAATGTATGGGGGTAGTGTCCCTCACTGTATGGGGGTAGTGTTCCTCACTGTATGGGGGTAGTATTCATCACTGTATGGCCGTGTTATTCCTCACTGTATTGCGATAGTGTTCCTCACTGTATGGCGGTAGTTGTCTTCACTGTATGGCGGTAGTTTTGCACATTGTATGGCGGTAGTATCCCTCACTGTATGGGGGTAGTGTCCCTCACTGTATGGTGGTAGTGTTCCTCAATATATGGGGGTAGTGTTCCTCACTGTATGGGGGTAGTGTTCCTCACTGTATGGTGGTAGTGTTCCTCAATGTACGGCGGTAGTGTTCCTCAATGTATGGGCGTAGTGTCCCTCACTGTATGGTGGTAGTGTTCCTCACTGTATGGGGGTAGTGTCCCTCACTGTATGGTGGTAGTGTTCCTCACTGTATGGGGGTAGTGTTCCTCACTGTATGGTGGTAGTGTTCCTCAATGTACGGCGGTAGTGTTCCTCAATGTATGGGCGTAGTGTCCCTCACTGTATGGTGGTAGTGTTCCTCACTGTATGCTGGTAGTGTTCCTTTATGTATGGCGGTAGTGCCCCTCACTGTATGGCGGTAGTGTTCCTCACTGTATCACTGTATGGCGGTAGTGTTCCTCACTGTATGGCGGTAGTGTTCCTCACTGTATGGCGGTAGTGTTTCTCAATGTATGGGGGTAGTGTCCCTCACAGTATGGTGATAGTGTCCCTCACTGTATGGTGGTAGTGTTCCTCCCTGTATGGAGGTAGTGTTCCTCTCTGTATGGAGGTAGTGTTCCTCACTATATGGAGGTAGTGTTCCTTACTGTATGGGGGTAGTGTTCCTCCCTGTATGGCGGTAGTGTTCCTCACTGTATGGGGGTAGTGTTCCTCCCTGTATGGGGATAGTGTTCCTCACTATATGGAGGTAGTGTTCCTTACTGTATGGGGGTAGTATTCATCACTGTATGGCCGTATTATTCCTCACTGTATTGAGATAGTGTTCCTCACTGTATGGCGGTAGTATTCCTCACTGTATGGGGGTAGTGTCCCTCACTGTATGGGGGTAGTTCTCTTCACTGTATGGCGGTAGTTTTCCACACTGTATGGCGGTAGTATCCCTCACTGTATGGGGGTAGTGTCCCTCACTGTATGGTGGTATTATCCCTCACTATTTAGGGTCGTGTCCCTCACTGTATGGCTGTATTCCTCACTGTGTGGTGGTAGTGTTCCTCACTGTATGTCCATAGTGTTCCTCACTGTATGGCTGTAGTGTTCCTCAGCAGTGTGGGTGGTGTCATTTTTTGTGACTTTTGATGGCGTTTTCATCATTTTAACGACTGTACGGTGTTTTGCTCACTTTTTGTTGATTTTTAATATTTTTTCAAAATGGCAAAAAAAGTGTCATTTTCGACTTTGGGCGCTATTTTCTGTTATGGGGTTAAACGCAGTGAAAAACAGTTATTATATTTTGATATCAGTTCTAGGGAAAGGGGAGTGATTTGAATATTTAGGTTTTTTTATTATAATTTTTCTTTTAAACTTTTTAAAATTAATTTTTACTATTTTTCAGATTCCCTAGGGCACCCTAGGTTGTCTGATAGATCCTATCATATACTGCCATGCTACAGTATGGTGGTATATGGAAATTTCCCTCCTCATTCAGGGGTTAAACAGAAGCAGCCTCGGGTCTTCGGAGGACCTGAGGCTGTAATCGCAACAGATCCCCGCTCCCCGATGACTCCACAGAGAGCGACGATCCTCGGTAAGATCGGTGCCGCCATTTTTTTTAAGCCGCCAGCAGCTTTGCCAGGGGAGTTGCTAGCTTCATAAAAGATCCAGGGAATGTATATCTGCCAAATTCTCAGTAGTATCTACTAACCTACATACTCTACTTACACATGCATTCCCCCACCCCAAAAAAACTAATAACATGTAGCTACAAAAACACAGGAGATATCCCTCCCTATTACATCCAGTGACTGCAGGAGAAGTGTCTTCAGATTGTAGTTTTTGATTAACTTCTTCTTCCAGCAAAATGTAATCCCCCCATTCAAGCCAGAGATCTTATGTTTTTCACTTTCACATAATACTCTCTATCTTGGACCCCTAACAATGTCATACTGCAGCTATCCCTAACACTGTCCCCCAAAAAACTGCAATAGGGCTATAAAGATGTACTGTAAAATGCCCTTTTTGTGATCCCAATTTATATAATGGACCCCTTTATAATACACCCCTTATTGCGGCCCTCACTTTTTATAATGATCCCTCTCCCCATTACATTCTCCACAGAGTATATGACTCCCATACTTTACATTACACCCCTTTATTATGGCCCCCAAACTTATTAGACTGCAGGCTAATTAATGTATACAAGCACATGAGCTGGAGATATCTTAGCCAATCAACTAGAAGATAGACTTCTCAGTTGTAGTTGTAGATGTGCCAAGTAATGGTGTTTAGTGACTGCTATTATGCATGACACAAACAAAGATGTCAGGGTGGGCGCATAAAATGTCTTCACACTGGCTCTCCCAGGATATATGCATTGACACACCACTCAATTTCAAGGGGCACACTAGTAACTATAACCCTAGATGTGCCAAAATGACAGTACAGCGCTATTGCCACACCAAAAACCAAATACTGCATTTGTACAATAATTAGTACAGAGAGGACTACAAATACAGTGCAAAAACCACATGATAATAATTCTGGAGACCCCCTAGAGCAGACTATAACCTGAGGTCCTGCAGGCTGCTTGTGGCCTTTGGACTGCAGGTTGTGCAGCCCTGCCCTAAAGCAAACACTAAAACTATACTGTATGTGGTAACACAAAAAACCCACAAGTATTAAGAAGTGTATAGGCACCTTAACAAAATAAGCTTATAGTAAATAATAAAACACTGTTTTCATTGTCGCTCATGGCTAGAATTGTTTTCTAAAAATGGAATAATGATTAGTACTAAAATTAAAAATGGATCAAAAAAAGAATGAACGGTTAAAGGGGTTGTGTCACCATAGCACATGGCTGTAATTGGGTCTAATGCATTGTGACAAGTACTTTCACCATTTACACTTATTACAAAATCTGCAGGCTTACTGAGATAACTCCCTTTGTCCTGGTTGCTGGCGCCCTCTAGTGGTAGCTGTGTCCCGTCCTGAGCAACAGCTGATCTGGCCGAGTCTGCGCACAAACATTCCCCCAGCTGCTCTGCACCACAGATCACTCCACGGGCTCACAGCCCCTCTCCACACTGAGAGATCACCTGACACACTGCAGCCAATAGGAAATGAGACAGGGGGCAGAGAGCTCAGCTGTCTACACCAGTGAATGAGGTGATTTCCACTGCTCCACAGTTGCTTCCAGCAGCAGATACAAGGTAACTGCAGACATACATAGCTATCTGCTGCACAGAGGAGTCTTCCCCTAACATGAGTTATAGCAATATGGCAGCCCTCTCCTCCCTCCACCATCAGTCAGGTCACACAGGAGGCTGCAGAGATAACACAAGTAACAGGCTGAGCTCTGATCTCTCCTGATGCAGTCCTCCTGTACTCTCCTCCATGCACTGTCCCTCCATGCTACCCTACCCCTGTCCCTGACTAGCAGGGAAGTAGCTAAAGTAACATGTGAGAAGCTGTCACCTATTTATCTATACATCCATGCATGTCAGCCTAACCGACCATGCTGTGATAATACATAGTACATGTGTACTGTGTGCAGTGTCCTGTGTAGTGTGCAGGGGGCGCCAGGTTCAGGATTTCTGGTGCACGTTCTTCATGAATCTAGTGCCCCCTGCACTACTTTGACAGACTGCACCAACTTTTTTTGGTGCACTTTTAACATGTGGCGTATGACACATTTCTATTGGACTTCTATTGGATCAGTAAAGCAGGGACTATTTGAGCACAGCAGGTGGAAGGAGACTCTGAAGGCTGAGCGCTCTGTAGCACTGAGTTGTGCAATAACTGCCACTGTCAGTGCTGTGCATGTGCCTGGCCCCTCCCACATCTGCTTCTGTGTGGAGCAGAATAGAGGCTGAACAAGCATCATAATAACAAATAGAGAGGTGTCTTTAATTCCAGGTAACCATTACAATTATATTTTTGAAATATTTTAACTTCTTTGAAAGCTTTTTGTAGTCAATTGTTTCGTGGCATAACCCCTTTAAGACAGGAAAGTAACTCTGCTTCTTAGTTGTGATGTGATCAGTGATAAAGTGATCTAATATGAGAGGAAAAACATGTATGATTAGCATCTTGTATGGCACCTTGAAAATGAGATACCTTTGTATATATTTATATAGATTTCTAAGTTACACTACAAAAACAACAATACCGATAAGACATTACAAATGATTGTTCACGCCACTTACAACAACATATAACACACATATTGTCAGGACACAAAGATGCCACAGTCCCCCAAATCAATATAGGCTAAATCATGACATAGAGATACTCATACTCATCTCTAATTCTAGGGGAAAGTATTATTTGTAAATAATAATGTAAATGGGTGTTGCTCATGCTAGCTGACACTCTATTCTTCATTCTTTCCTTAGTGAAGACTGAAATTCAAATTATATTAGGTCTTTAAGATGATGTATCCAATTATGAGTCTTTTGTAGTTATAATTTTATGAACTTGTTATACAGCATGTTAAAAAGGTCAGCTATACATTTTTTACACAATTTTTAGTGTTTCTAAAATACAGTATACGTGGATGATTTGGTCATTTTGAAAAGAACTGTATAAAAGGGTCACAAGAGAGTTTAAGCCATTGTATCAATTCTTCATGAAAAAAAGATGAGATATAAACCTACAGAGTCATTCAGACCTTTAAGCAAGGTTGAATGGTTTCCCATTGAGTAGAACCCAAGGGTGCAAAATAAGGCTGACAACAACAAATGACAATAGATGGTTATTTATGGTCATGCGGATTGACACTGCTATCAAAAGTCCTTAATGGCAGAATATAAAGCTAGTCTTAAGATGACCAATGATTTAAACCCCTTTATAATAAAGATTATCTATTGTATATATTGGTTATAATAGCATAATATACATTTTAATAGGTGGTTACTTTCTATAAATATACATTTCAGTTAAATTCCATTTCCTAGACCCTAACGAATATAATAAACAAAGTGTTCTCTTTATAATATTAACACTTTGGCATAATAAAAGCATATTATTTTGAAAGTAATCATTTTTGTTTCTTTGCATTATGACTTATATTACAGCTATATATTTATATATTTATATTTTTTTTCAGGACATTTTAAGTTTTAAACAGTGCGCATGCGCAGATGGCAGGATCGGCGGACGAGGGCGTGCAGCTACGAGCAGCTGCGCACCGAACATGGTGAGTAGGAGGGGTAAAGTGGCTACCGGGGCGTGGAGTAGCCGCCTCGTGTAACCTCCACGGCCAAGTAGCCGCATAACAAAATTAACATATTAGGGTAATAAAAGTTTACAAAAAAGTGCGGGGACGTGAGGATTAGCCCTTAAAAGGGCTATCCTCACGTCCCATTGATTCACCTATCACCCGATCTACCTTTATAGGTAGATTTGTGGTGGTAGGTTTCCTTTAAGCTCATGATAAAGATTGTGAACAAGGGCCATGAGACACAGACCCACACCAAGTCTTGGTAGGAAGGACCATAAGTAGGGCCATTCAACAGATTCAGAAACATTACAGGTATCTAATCATAGAATAAAGCCAGGGCCAGAAGAATAATAAGCCATTGGTATATTAAGGAATAATCTCTGAATGTTAACATCAGTCCCCCTAAGAGGGCTTTTTTACTATGAGAACGGTCAATCTGTGGAATAGCCTGCCTCAGGAGCTGGTCACAGCAGGGACAGCAGAGAGCTTCAAGAAGGGTCTAGATGCCTTTTTACACCTAAATAACATTGATGGCTATGTTATATAGAATTGTTTCCCCTAAATCCCTTCCTCATCAAATCCCTTTCCTTCCTTGGTTGAACTTGATGGACAAGTGTCTTTTTTCAACCATATAAACTATGATACTATGATACCTGGGGGACCACTTTGTTGAGTCTCATGGACAATATTTTTGCAATTATTTTGATATAAGAGTTTAAGAGAGAGATCGGACAGTAGAAATCAAGAATTGAAGGATCCTTCCCTGGCTTAGGGAGGACTACAATGAAAACCTCACACAGAAATCCAGGGAGGGAACCATGTTCCGACAACCAATAACTTAGCTATCTCTGTACCACTCCCCTCCCAACCTGTCAAGGCCTGACGTCTAACCCAGTCGGAGAGACTGAATAGCGAGTTCCACATTGTCTGCCAAGACGGGAGAGTCAGGTTTAGATGATTGTGCAGGAGACAGTTGCCAAAGCAGAAGTCCATCAAGAAAGCCATGCATCTCATGGCTCAGGAGGAAAATCTGCAAACATAGTGGGAGAAATAAAAATCTCACACATCAATAATAAACTTTGGGTCAGAGACCAAGATACCACTATCATCAACAATGGAGGTGACAGATGCTCATGGATGCTCGGCATGGGAAAGATACGCAAGCAATTTACCATTCTTATCACCAACATCAAATACCGATGTCTCAGTAGCAAGGAGGCGCTTACTGGTGAATCCTTTAGCAATGGTCAAGTGTTCCTTTAGTGCATGTACCCACTTCTGTTTATTATCCTTACTTGGACTCCCAAGATAGCTCTATCAGCCACCAAGGATGTAAATAACCTGTCCTCATAATGATACCAGAATACACCAGAAATAAATGCACCCCTGACAGAGGATTTACATGAATCCCACACCACCAGGAGATAGGAGTGTATGTCCCAAAACTCAATGTGAGACGCCAACACAGTAGCCTGTATTATCGTCTGATTTCATTTGTCTCTTATCTGTCCCTTTGTGTTTTGTCCTCTTTCCTGTGCATTTAGTGTAGGGATTGTCGAAGTCCGTTAACAGTAGGGTTTTCAAGGCTTGTTTGCTAGGTGACAAGGGTTGTGGGTTTAGAGTCTGTGCTCCCTTCTTTACCTTGACAGCTACAGTGTATTTCTAGAGAAAAACATATTTTATTTATTGGGAAAGAAGGGGTTACCAGAAATATCAAGTTATTTAAACCTCATGACTATCATAATTAGGGTAAATTCATATTTCCCTATCAAAGGTTTCTATTAGCTTATAACTTCACCTCTTAGCAACTGAAAGCTAAACAAAGATTCCCTATAATTTGATACTGAAGAGAAATGCAGGGAATTGAGAAGAATAACTTGGTAAACGCTGGTGTGATGTGATATTACATATTTTCCTGAAGCAAGAAATACATATACCAAAAAATAAGATATTGTGGTCTGTAACATGTAATTAACATATATCTTTTCTAAGTTTTGTACATGTGTTAAACATTTGCCTTTTCATTCGACTGTGTCATTCACGGTTCATTAAGGATAGGCTTTTTGCATGAATGCTACTTATTTAAATCCTATATGCTTTGTCTGCACCTGACAAGTGTTGGCTCTAGCAAAGTGAACCAACCATTCAAAATGAAAAATTGGGTGAAGTACTGTTTTTATGACAGTTGTTGTAAATCATTTATTCCTTGCCAAAATACACAGAATAACAATAAATTTACATTGTGCTCCTAATTCATTTACTATTCAGATACAGAAAGCCTTTTTTATTTAACACTTTGTGATTCCCTGCACTGCTTGCTAGGTATTGTTGTTTATCTATTAGTTATATCACAATTTAGCATTTGTGATTTTCAGTAAATTTACTGCTACTGGGTAAGATCTTTTAAAATCAGCTTTGTGAATATATTACAGTAGTGTTGCTGTATATATACAGGCAGTCTCTGGGTTACATACAAGATAGGTTGTGTGTTCTTAAGTTGTATGCAAGTCTTAAATTTGTTTGTAAGTCGGAACTGTATACTTTATAATTGTAACCCCAGCCAAATTTTTTTTGGTCTCTGTAACAATTGGATTTTTAAAATATTGGGTTGTTATCAGAACCAGGATTAACCAACTTAATTGTAGACATCTTTGATAACTGTTACAGCTGATTATCATGGCCTAGGGCTAAAGTACAAAAAATTACCAATATCCAGAAGTCCGTTTGTAACTAGGGGTCATCTGTAAGTCGGGTGTTCTTAAGTAGGGGACCACCTGTATTGGAGGAGGATTAAATATTGAACTACTATGTGAGTTAGAATTCCTACTTTTCAGCCACAAGATAAAGCTTAGTAATAGAAAATTACTTTATTGGAAAAAATGACAAAAAGATGCTTAATAATATCAGTTGATAACATGGTTGACCAACAAATGACTAGATTATTCCAAGAGAAAACTTTGCTTCATTTTTTATAGGGTAGACAAAAGAGCAAACACATTGGGGAATTTATCATTGCATATGCACCATTTTTCTTACATATTAACCCCTTAACGACTTGGCCTTTTTTAGTTTTTTCACTTCCATTTTCCACTCCCCACCTTCAAAAATCTATAACTTTTTTTATTTTTCCACATAAAGAGCTCTGTTATAGCTTATTTTCTGCGTAACAAATTGCACTTCGTAGTGACGGTATTTAATATTCCATTGCGCGTACTGGGAAGCAGTAAAAAAATTCCAAATGCAGTGAAAATGGTGAAAAAACACATTTGCAACGTTTTCTTGTGCGCTTGGATTTTACAGCTTTCACTGTGCGCCCCAAATGACATGTCTACTTTATTCTTTGGGTTGCTACGATTACGTGGATACCAAATTTGTATAGGTTTTATAATGTTTTCATACATTTAAAAAAATTAAAACCTCCTGTACAAAATTTCTTTTTTTATTTTGCCATTTTCTGGCGGTAATAACTTTTTCATACTTTGGTGTACGGAGCTGTGGGTGGTGTCATTTTTTGCGACTTTTGATGGCGTTTTCACTGCTATAATTTTTAGGACTGTGCTACCTTTTGATCACTTTTTATAAATTTTTTTATATTTTCCAAAATGGCAAAAAATGTCATTTTTGACTTTGGAAGCTATTTTCCGTTACGGGGTTAAACGCAGTGAAAAACCGTTGTTATATTTTGATAGATCGGACATTTTCAGATGCGGTGATACCTAATGTGTTTATGATTTTTACTGTTTATTAATATTAATATCAGTTCTAGGGAAAGGGAGGTTATTTGAATTTTTAGGTTTTTTTATTATAATTTTTTTTTAAACTATTTTTTACTTTTAGCTTTACTATTTTTCAGACTCCCTAGGGTACTTTAACCCTAGGTTGTCTGATCGATCCTACCATATACTGCCATACTGCAATATGGCAGTATATGGGGATTTTTACTCCTCATTCATTACAATGTGCTGATTGTAATGAATGTGATTGATGCACATTGTAATGAATGGGTTAAAATGAGACAGCTTTGGGCCTTCGTGAGACCCGAAGCTGTCATGGCAACGGATCACCGCTCCCCGTGATGTCATCGCCGCAGCATTGCCGGCGGCGATAGCCGTGAAAGCACCCGCGATCGGTGCTAGCACCGATCGCGGGTGTTACCGGTAATTTTTGCTGCAATATGCAGCAAAGACTTACCAGCTATGGAGAGGGCTCGGCCCGCGAGCCCTCTCCATGCACCGGGACCTGGCGCGCGCCATACTAGTACTAGTACGGCGCGCATCGGGAAGGGGTTAATGTCACTAAATTGCCACATGCCGTTTTGTGCAATTTTTGGTGACTTTGGCTTACTTTATCACTTTTCAATTCTCATAATTTATACCATATTTATTACTAGAATCCAAATCCTGTTATCTGATTTATGATTTGTGCCTTTCCCAAAATCATTATTATAGTCCCTAGCTGTCATAAGAAATAGTTTGTAATTGGTGTCACAGAAATATATGATTTTTGTAGAACTTTTTAAAAAAAGAACTTTGCAAATACTAGACCCAAGCAGCACACATTACAGATTTCTTAATCAGGCAATCCAGTTAAGACAAATCAGGCTTGCAGGAGAATCCTAAGACATATTTTAAACTTGAGCACTAAACTTGCCTAAGGATAATGCCCCTCATTATGTCCTTTTGCCAAAATTTCTACAAATTTGGGTGAACATTTTCAGATTCACAACTAAATTTTGAGAATGTAAATAGCGTGAATATTTTGCTTTCCCTAAATGACTAGTTTGTGAGATGTGTCAGAGAAGAAAGGAGACCAGTAGAGAATGGAAGGTTGACTACCCATTCAAGTAGTCAAATCTCAAAGACGTCTTAAAACATAAAAAAACAACCATTCATCACTTTCAGGGTCTAGCTGCCATGCGGTTGCAGTCAGGCAGTCCCGACCTCTTTATCCAAGCAGCTCCATGGCTTAAACCTAGCAATATATTAAACATATGATACTCTTGGACAACCCTTTAACCCCCAGGCGCACCAGGACGTTATAGTACGTCCCCGGGGCTAGATGCTTAGCGCACGAGGACGTTCTATAACGTCCTGCTTCTGGCACCGGCTCACGAACGGAGCCGGCACCAGAAGCAGCGGCTGTCAGCTGTCTAGTACAGCTGACAGCCTGCGCTAACACCGGCGCTAATGACCGCGGCGTGTAAGGGTGTTTGCGCTGTGGATCGGATCCCCCGTGCCGCTTACCGGGGGATCCGATCCACTTCTGGGCAGCTCCGAGGACTGGCATGTGCCCGAGAGCTGCCCGGTCTCCATGGCAGTCAGACCCCAGTCAGACCCCATCACTGGTTCAAGTTCAAGTATGTATAAGTAAAAATATGCAAAAACACTTAACACTACACATTATAATAAATAAAAAATAAATACATAAAAATATAAGCCCCTAAAATGTCACTTTCCCATAAAAACACTTAATAAAGTATAAAAAACACAAAAACACAAAAAACCCCGCATATTTGGTATTGGCGCATCCGTAACAATCCGTATAATAAAACAGAATCGTTACTGGACCCGCACGGTACACGCCGTAGAAAAAAAAACGCAAAAACGTTCCGACAAAAGATAATTTTTAATTAATACCCTATAAAAAAATGCTCTAAAAAGTAATTTAAAAAATGTTATGCACTCCAAAATAAGCCCACTAAAAAGAACAACTCTTCTCGCAAAAAATAAGCCCCTAACTAGATTTGTCAGCCGAAAAATAAAAAAGTTATGCATATGAAAAGATGATGATGCTAAAATGAGCAAGATTTTCTCCAAATTGGTTTTTATTCAGTACAATTGAATAAAATACACAAAACCCCCACATATTTGGTATCCCTGCGTCCGTAACAATCTGCATAATAAAACAGAATCGTTATTAGATCCGCAAAGTGAACCCCGTAAAAAACAAAACAAAAAAAAAGCTCCAGAAAAAAGATCATTTTCAATTAATACCCTATAAAAATGCTCTAAAAAGGGATTTAAAAAATTTTATGCACTCTAAAATAAGACCACTAAAAAGAACAATCCTTCTCGCAAAAAATAAGCCCTTAAACAGATTTGTGAGGCGAAAAATAAAAAAGTTATGCATATGAAAGACGGTGATGCTAAAAGTAACAACATTTTTGCCAAATTACTTTTTATGCACTAAAAATGGGAAAAAAATCTATATAAATGAGGTCTTTTTGTAATCGTGGCGACCCATAGAATAAAAATAATATACTATTTTTATGGTATGGTAAACAGCCAAAAAAAAAACCCCATAAAAATCTTCCTGAAAAGTGATGATTTTCATTTCCTCCACCAACAAAGAGTTAATAAAATCTCACCAATTAGCCTATAGATTCCCCCAAATTACGTACCAGAAAAGTGCATCTCATGTGGCAAAAGAAATAAGCCCCTATAGGTCCACATTAAAAAAAGAAAAAAATTATAGCCTGTACAATGTGACATAGCAAATCTGATCTGGATGGCGCCTCCTTCCCTTCTATGCCCGGCCGTGCGCCCATACAGCAGGTTACCACCACATATAGAGTATCCATGTACTCGGGAGGAATTGGGTAACAAACTTTGTGGAGCCTTTATTCATTTAATCCATTGTAAATGTTTAATTTTACACCCAAAATGAGTGTATTGTGAAAAAATATTACAATTTGCAGACTGCACCTCCATTTTGTTTTAACCCCTATAAAACACGTAAAGCGTTAACAAACTTCTTAAAAGTGGTTTTTCATACGTTGAGGTGTGTAGTTTCCACAATGGGGTATTTTACGAGTCCCACTATTATTTAGGCCTCTCAGTGTCAATTAGAAGTTGAGCAGGTCCATCTAAATACAGGTTTTGGTGATTTTACAAAAAATTTGAAAAATGATACCTAAATTCTGAGCCTCATAACATTCTAGTAAAATATGTGGAATCTTAAAAAACCATGCCAACATAAAGCAGACATTTGGGAAATGTAAGTTATGAATTTATTTGGGAGCTATGACTATCTGCATCAAAAGTAGAGAATTTAGAACTAAATTTTAACTAAACCCAAAAGATATCATCCAAATTTTTAAACTAATTTGAAGTACAATGTGTCACGAGAAAACAATCTCAAAATCCCCTGGATATCTCATAGCGTTCCAAAACTATAACCACTTATAGTGACACAGGTCAGATTTGAAGAATGGGGCCGCGTCCTTAAGGCCAAAATAGGCTGTGTCCCCTAGGGGTTAATTACATGTAGGCGTTTATGGCCTTGTTTTTCAGCCTGTGAAATAAGTGGAGCTGCTCAGATCTAATGAAAGAGTATTAGTAGGCAATCAAAACATTTAGAGACTATTCCCTTTCAATGGCTGGTGTATGTGTTGAGGTTGTAAAGCTGGCATTGAAGATACTTACATTAAAATTGAGAGCTGCAAATGACTATTGCAATTGAACTTTAGCATTTATCCAGAATTTTAGCATCCAGATAGATTACTTTGTTAAATGTAAGAAATGTAGAATGCTTTGAAGGAGCCAAAACAAAAAAAAAACTGTTTCCCGTGTTGCCTTATAGACCTGGTTGTAACATATATGACCATAGTTTGTGACTGAAAAGATGCTGAAGGTCTTGCACTACTGTGTGTGAACCTGGGTTTAACTGCTCTACTGCTTGGAGGGAATAACAACACACCTGTCTCTTTCATTCAGCATAGCTTTGGCCGAGAATTAGTTATCCTTTGGTGATTTACAGCACTGAGCTCTGGCACAAGCTTTATAGAGGCTGCGGCTTTGAGGTCACATAATAGTTTTGTCTATCATTAATTAACTGCTGATTCTAGAAGTTTAATTATAAACACCACACCTTCCTTGTAATTTGTATCTTTTTCTGGTATCCTGACTTTGGCTTGTTATTCTCACCTCTTTCCTGTCTAGTGTTATTGGACTCTACTGTCCTATCTGTTGCTACTCGGGTCTGTCAACTTCTTGTCACGGTCGGTGGTAGGGTATGCACTAAACCCCCACGAACGATGACGTAAGCCGATACCTGGTAGTGGAGTTTAAGCGGCACCCGGTATTCACCAGAGCCTGCCGCAAAGCACGTTGGACTTGCTGTGGTGGGATAGCACCAGGTTGCTCCACAGGCACGACTTTACTTGCAGTAGTGGCCAAGGCGAGGTACAAAAATGGTAGGCGGAGTTGAAGTCAGGCAGGAGGTCAGGACAGGCAGCACAGGATTGGCGCACACGGATGTGCCTGAGACACTCAGTTGCCTTTTTTCTAAACTGAATAATTACAAATTTTGTAATCTATCATTCTATTCTGCCCCCCTCTCCATTCCCCTAATAATCTTGGTTGCTCTACTCTACAACCATTCCAGTTCTACTATGTAGTTTTTATACACTGGTGTACAAAACTGTACACAATGGGGCACATTTACTTAACCGGTCCTGTCGTGATCCCCGATCTGGACGGTCTGACGAAGATGAAGTCCGGGGCGATTCACAAACATTGTGCGCCCGAGATCCTGCATCTGCCTCTTCCCCGCTGAGGTCCACCAGATTTCACCTTCTTCTTTCCGGGGTATGTGAGTGCATGTCTTGCGACACAATTTGTGATGTTAAGTCCCGCGCTCAGTCCGAATCCGTCTGATCGTCTGAAGGCCCGCCCCTCAATGTGTGACGCGTGAAAACCGGCGCCGATGTGCCAAAATCCGATCGCGGGCACCAAAAACCCCTGTTAAATGTGGCGCAAAACGCAAATCGTCCGGAAACCCAACAAAAATTCGGTCCGCGGACCCTTGGTAAATGAGCCCCTTTATTCCATGTGTGGCCTGATTACTGATTTGTATCAGGGCAAAACTATGTCCTTATCATGAGAACCTATTCCTCTCTTGATACATCCCATAATTTTATTTGGTTTAGCAGCAGCTGCCTGGCTCTGGTCACTAAGATTAAGTTTACCACCCACCAAGACCTCCAAGTCTTTTTCAGCTCCAGTCGTACCAAGTAATTGACTGTTGAGAACATAATTGTACCTTTTGTTTCCATGGATCAAGTGCATAACTTTATATTTATCTACATTAAACCTTATCAACCGTTTCTCTGCCTACTCCTCAAGATTCCATAAATCCCTCTGTAATGCTAAACTATCAACCTCAGTATTAATTACTTTACACAGCTTAGTATCATCTGCAAATTCTGAAATTTGACTCTGGAAACCCACTACAAGGTCATTAATAAAGTATTAAAATGAAGTGGCCCCAATACTGACCCTGCGGCACTCCACTGGTAACGTCAACCCAATGTAAGAATGTGCCATTAATGACGACCCTTTATCACTAAGCTAATTACTTACACAGATGTTTCACTAGTCCCAGCAGTCTCATTTTATGTACCAACCTTTTATGCACTGTATCAAATGCCTTCGAAAAGTCCAGGTACACAACATCCACAGCCTCCCCCTGGTCCAGTCTGGAACTTACTTCCTCATTGGAGCCAATCAGATTAGTCTGACAGGACCATCTCCTCATAAACCCATAGTGATGCTAGGTTATAAGGTTATGTATAGTAAGATACTCCAGGATAGCATCTCTAACAAACCCCACAAATATTTTCCCCACAACAGAGGATCGCTTTTTGATCCTTTTCTATATATTGGTACCACATTTGCTATGCCCCAGTCCTGTGGAAAAGAAACAGCCATCAGGGAATCTTCAAATATTAAAAATAATGGTCTGCCTTTCAGGGTATATAGATCATGCAGAAGCCGGGGGTTTATACCATCTGTGCCTGGTGATTTGTCTTTCTTAGTAGAGGTGATGCCATACCTCTTTCTGGGTTAAACTGTTGACATTCCAAAGAGAATTGACATAATTCCTTATATTTACACAGGAGATTTTCCTGGGTAAAGACAGTCAAGAAGGCGACATTCACTAGATTGCCACTTTCATCATCTTCTTCCACCATGACCCCCAGGTTATTCCTCAGAGGGCCCACACTCTCCGTTTTAAGTTTCTTATCATTAATATAGGATTAAAGGATTTATTTTTCTCTCTATAATCCTGTAATGCCTCATTGCTACCTTTGCGTTTTAGCAACGTATTGCTCTCCTTACAAGACTAGTTAACCACATTTGCTTTTTTCTTGTTTCTCTTATGCTTTTTTCCCATATGGTATGTGTTTCTCACATGCTTTTTTTTACAATATTTATTAAAAAGTCCTTTTTTTGGGGGGAGCTTTTGTCTTTGAGAACATTGTCCCAGTTTATGCCTATAAGGTCTTCCATTAGCTGCTGTAAATTTGCCCTCCTGAAGTTTAGAGTGTTAGTTGCCCCTCCACTAACGCTCTTAGTAAAGTGTAATACAAAATCAATGATATTGTGGTCACTTTTACCCAAGTTCCCCCCAACATGTAATTGTGATACCCTGTCAGGTCTGTTGGTTAGGATAAGGTCCAGCAGTGCCCCCCCTCTTGTTGGCTCCAGGACTAGTTGTGACAGGCAATTGTTGACAAAACCTACTGCCTTTGATGAACCTTCAGGTTTCTGCCCCACAGTCAATATTAGGGTAATTGAAGTCCCCCATGATAAGTACTTGACCATGCTTTAAAACCACATACATTTGACTTATCAGCAGTTCCTCTGCTGCCTCTATTATATTTGGAGCCTTATAACAAACCCCTCGGAATATTTTAATATTCATTTTCTCTCCCCTTATCTCCACCCCTAGGGACTCCACATTTTTATTTGTGTCACCAATGTCATCTCACAGGACAGGCTTGAAACAAGATTTCACATATAAACAAACCCTCCTCCTTTTTTATTTATGTGATAATTTCTCAAAAGACTATAACATTCTCTCGGCCGTCTGCGCCGTATGCTCGGCCGTCCGTGCCCCCCCCTTCACGCCCCTTCACGTACCACTGGCATGAAGGTGGCGGAGAGGGCAAAATAGTATTTTATTTCACTGGTTTGACAAATAAATATGACCCTATATGTTTTTCCCTATCCTTTGGTTCTTATTCCCCTAACTTCTCCCGGCCCCCCTTCCTTCCCCATGTATCATGAGTCTTCCCAGTTCCCTATCTACACTGTCTTCTCGCCCTGCACATGTGTAGTTGCGCTCCCCAAAAGTCTCCAGTTTAAACACTCCTCCAACCTTCTAGCCACTTAACCCCCAACATAGCTGCACCCTCCCCATTGAGGTGCAGCGCATCCCTACTGTAGAGCCTGTAGCAAACAGCACTTATTTACCTCCCTGATCTTTGAGGTCCTTGCCCTGAGCTTATGGCCTAAATCCATGAAATAAGTTTTATAACTAGCCAAACTACTATTAGGTTTCTCATTGGAAGTTATTACAAAATCTCAACTTGACCTATTAAATAATAAAGACCGAGAAATTCCTATATTACATGCACTTCCAAAAACCAATAAATGTGTCATTCCGCCAACTATGCACCCCATTATATTGGGCATAGAATCACTCAATAAGAAACTCTGTGGTTGTCTAGATCACCTTCTTCAACCCCTGGTTCGTCGGGTACCAGGCTAGCTCCAGGATTCAAGGGATGTTTTGTCAGCTATGGAAGGTAGGATAGTCAATCACAGCTGACTTAGCTGTGATGTGGTCTCCCTATATACCTCCATACCTCACCACATTGCTCTGGAAGCCCTTAGATTTCACTTACACATGTATAGTGAATATACCCCTAATCTACCCCTAAGACTATATTATTATGGTATGTTTTTTTCTTATGACAATTATTTCATGTTTGACCAAATTGTCTTCCTTCAACTTTCTTCAATTTTTGCCCTCACTCACTAATCTCACCATGTCCTGGTGGAAGAAACAGTGTATCTTTACTGAAAATAACCCTTTTCTTGACTCTGTTGTGTGGTATGGCAGGTACATCGATGATCTGCTGCTCATCTGGGGTGGATATGTGTCTGCCATACTACACTTCATTGAGTACCTCAACAGCAATTCCTGTAACTTACAGTTTACTTTCTTTCATGATAGTAAGGTGATTGTTTTTCTGGATCTTTCCTTGAGAGAGGTAGATAACAAAAATATGGTTATCTGTACATACCGTAAACCCACTGCGGGTAATACAATTCTGCATTCAGACTCTTGTCATCCATTACATACCATTGCATCCAGTGGGTGAGCTTACTTGGACCAAACTTAACTGTTTTAATGCAGCACGTTTTTAACACAGTCCAAACTAGTTCATTCTAGACTCCAGAAGAGAGGTTACCCACACTGAATGTTAGAGAGGGCTAGCGTCTTAGTATCTAAAAAGGACAGAGGGCACCTCATAAATCCAATTACAAATAATCGACAAGTTCAATCGAACAACACTCCCGCTATGGTTACGTTTTACAATCCTCATTTCAAAGAGATCAGTCAAATTATTTACAGACATCTTCCCCTTTTAAGGGAAGACCCAATTCTGGAAAAAATCTTAGGGGACAACTGTAGAGTGGTATCACGTAAGGGTAGAATTTTGTGAAACATATTGTGTTTTTACTCGTAAAACTACAAACAATTTAGCTATTAACTCGCTCTCATGTAAGGGTTTTTTCAAATGCGGTACCACGCGATGCAAAACTTGTTCATTTGTGTTGCAAACTAAGATGTTCATTGATAGCAAAAATACTACAACATATACAATTAAAAATGTTCTTAATTGTAACACAGCAAAGTTTATTTACATTATTGTATGTACAAAATGCAATTTAATGTAGATTCTGGAACATCTAAATGATATTGCTAATTCTTCAGGCTGTAATTTATCTAATGCTTCAAAACATTTCCTACATGTTCATGCAGGAGACACAGTCTTCTTTTGGGCATTTTCCATAGAAAAAGTTAAAAAATCAGAGGATTGATTCATTTTATTTTTGTACATTTTTTAAACATATTTTACATTTTTTCATTGTCTTGTATGTTCTGTCTTTTCTCATGCACAATTCATATGAAGTGCCAGCCTAGTGAGTCCTGGACATTGGACACGGAGCTAATTCCCGGGATCGTCTTAAATATCGATCATGACTCCTTTGGCACATGACTGCAACAGTTGTCTCATGTCTCATATCATATTACTTGACCCGGGAGTTCTAGACACACCCACCTTGCTCCGCCTTCACCTCTCACACTGCACTTAGGCTTTTCCTCGCTATACAGAATCTACCTTGTGATTTTCTGCGAATGTCAAAATTTTATGGATATATAAGAATTGTCAATATATGTTTATCTTGTGTTTATTCGCACATGTATTTTGTATACTTATTACGACATGTCACAATGCATACCTTTTGATGTAATTTCCGTTTCACCTGGTGTATCCATAATCAGTTGTGGATTAACTCATGATTAAGGGTGGTCATTCCTCCTGAAACGCGTAGACCCTAAAGTCCGGATTTATCTGCTTAACAATGCACTTTGAAGAATTAAGCAAGGCACAGTTTTCATAGATGCTGTATCCTGGTTTGTTTCTTTTGTGGAATTATTTTTAAGGACTTTCTACCTACCTCTTACTTTGTAATTGTTGCCAATGTGGACCATGACCGCTGGATCCTCACCAGCCCCTCCCAGTAATCTGTCAACCGGATATGCATAATGCGGAATTTGAGCACCCAGCAATCAAAACACTCTTTGGTATGCACAGTTTTTGTGACAGATTTCCCTGTCTGTTCCCCTAATAATAGAATCTACCACTACCAGAACCTGTCTGACCTTGCCTGTGCTCCACTTCCCCTTCTTACTGGAGCAGACAGTCCCCTGGTTGCTAGAGGCCATGTCTTGCTGCAGTATTCATACCCCTAAGCCGATATCCCCCTCATCTGCAAGCTTAGCAAACTTATTAGGTTGCACCAGATCAGGACTAGACTCCCTGCAAATCTTCCCTGTACAGCACCTTCTATATGTTACCCAACTAGCTGCCCCCTAACTCTCCCCACAACCATCTTCCCCAGAGAGTTTGTGCTCCAGGAGCAGCAAACTTTGCTCCATATTGTTAATTATCCCACTTTGAACACTGCACCACTTAGGATCAATGCACACTTGCCAAAAAACTTGCACACTTGCTTTCTGATTGCTATTAAATGCAAATTGCTACTGTGAGGTCCACAGGACTGGAGCATTAGAGAATGTAAAAGGTACGTACTGCTCTGGCTGAGACTTGTAGCCATTCCCAGCTTGTTGGCTATTTTTTCCATTTAATTAGATAAGTTCTTTAACTTATGTAAAGTTGTAGATTAGAATGAGCAGATATTGTACAAAAATTTAACCTATGTGGCTGTAAAAGGCCAACATTTGTATACAAAGATATATAGCTAATGGTAGTTTGGTTGCAAAGTTTTTTTTGGCACCAAACATAAAGACAAAACTCACCTTTCTGACGTCCCCCATAGGTCCTCTTCTGTCTGAGACAGTCTGAGACAGAAGAGGACCTATGGGGGACGTCGGAAAGATGAGTACAGTGTTATTTTTTTTCCTACTACAGGGGCTGGGCAGGCTGTATGCTGCAGGGGTTGGGCAGACTATATACTGGGAGGCTGTAACCAATGCATTTCCCACCCTCGGCTTATACTCGAGTCAATAGGTTTTCCCAGTTTTTTGTGTTGAAATTAGGGGTCTCGGCTTATACTCGGGACGGCTTATACTCGAGTATATATATGTAAATAATATATTGGCAAAAACCATTTTGGTTCATTTTAAAATGTGCTTTGGAGCAAGTTTTTTTGGAAATTGCGGACAAACTAAATTTTTTGAAACGCTAATGGTCTCGCCACAATTATATTGTATGAAATAATTTGTAAACCATCCAAGTGCTCCTATTGTATGAATTGTAAAAAGCCTGTCTTATTAAAAAAAAAAATTTTATATGGCTTCTACTATATTACAAAGAATCTTCAGCCAACATCTTCCACACCTTTTGTCAAAATATCATTGTTGCTTTAAAACACTGAATGTAAATATCCACTATTTACATTTCTCAAGTATTTATGAAATCACAAAGCAAATTTCAATATAATAGCTTTCAACATCTTAATGCAGACGTGTTGAGAATGTCTAGTTGTGGTATATATTCAACTTAACAATGTCCGATAACTGATCACATACAATTTCCTTTAATAAAATCTATATATATTTTTTTACCAAAAAACTTTATCAGAAAACATTTACTGTAGTACAAATAATCTGTCTAATTTTGAGAAACTACTCTATCAGATCTCTAAGTGCATTATGTGTTTAATGCATTGAGTCACTCTAACAGATTACAGAGCTTTGTGGGAAGTTTCAAGGACATGAAGGGGAATTAAATTATCAAGTAATGTTGCAGTGTGTCGCTATATTTACATTCATCTTAAAGGAAGATGATTTATTTGGGTGATATACAGAATCATACATCACACTAATGCAGGAAACATGAAATATTTGTCCTTCATGCGCTTACTGGACAGTGTAACCCAGCTGAGTTACCATTCTATCACAGGAAGTATGTAGCATGTTACTTCACTTATACCTGGCCTATTTCACATTTTGAATTTCAACGTTGTTGTATTTTCAGCATTGTACCAAAAATCTAGTGCCTTCAGTAAATCCCTTGAGATTAACTGTTCAGAAGAGTAGCACATGATAAATAAGCCTATATTTTTTCTAACACACACACACTCACACACATATATATATGGAATTATATATTTTATTTGCCATCAATTGAATTTCCTGTACTTTAAGTTAAGTAATGTGAAGAAGAAAACCATCCGTCTTTAAATTTATTTGGTCAAAATCAAATATAGCTTAATGAGTTAAAAATTTTGCGATTCCTTTTTTTTTAAAGAATCCTTATTCTATAGCAGATTCGGGGCATAATAACTGTATATTCTAAATTATTTGTGCTACTGAGCTTAATATATCAATTGATATATAAAATATTGAAATGGTTTGTGGCTAAAACAAACCTGTTACCAGGAATGCCATCTCTAGCTGGTGACAGGTTCCAATAGCCTATGCTATGTGTCGGGGGGTTTCGACAGGCTTACTCTCCTTGATGGATTCTTCCTTTAACCCCTTAGCCCTCTGCGTCTGATATATCTGCACTGATCAACATCTGAGCCAAACCGGCATCGGGACACACAGAATGCCGGATGTGATTAATAGCCGACACCCCAGTGTTAGGCCCGTTCCACACTCACCAGTGTGATGCGATGAACTCGCATCACACTCGCAATGCGTGCTGCCTGCATCTCCCAGCCCGAACGCTGCAAACCCGAACTGAACTGACATGCTAAGTTCAGTTCCGGTTTGCAGCATTTGGGCCGGGATATGCAGGCAGCATGCATTTCGAGTGTGATGCGAGTTCATTGCAACACACTCGCAAGTGTGGAACGGGCCTTACACCCGCAGTCGGAGTGGGCTCCTATCTGGGGTATTTAACCCGTTAAATGTTGCAGTCAGTGTGACTGTGGCATTTAACTTGCCTTTGGGGAGTCTTTCCAGCATGATCGCCCCGCCCCTTGCGTTGTTTTTGTTGGTGCTGATCATGGCTATGGCAGGCATGGGGTCATCTCAAAGACAGTGTCAGCCTATGCACGTGCATAGGTTGACAATTCTTATGCCCTGCAATAAATCAGTAATGCAGAGTATTATCATGAACAGGCAATCAGATGATTTCTTGTTCATGTTCCATGGTGGAAACTGTAAAAAAGTTTTAAAAAAATGTTATTCAATAAAAAATAAAGTAATAAATCAATAAAAATGCCCATAAGCCCCATAACATATCAAGAGACATATAACCCAAAAAAAGTCTAAATCATAACACAAACCCCACATATATAGTATCACCGCATCTGTAACAACACGTAGAACTAAAGTAAATCATTATTGAACACACACAATGGACGCCGTTAAAAACCCGCCAAAATGTATGATTTTTACCTATACATTCCCACAAAATATGTAAAAACAATGAATCAAAAAAAATATGTACTCCAGAATGAGGCTTTTGCAAAGAACAACATTTCCCAAAAAAAACAAGCCATCAAGCAGCTCCATAGCCAAAAAAATTAAAAATGTTATGCCATTTGGAAGACAACAATGCAAAAATGATAGATTTTTCCCACATTAGAGTTTTATTTGAAAAATTTAGTTATGGTATCCCTGTAATCGTATTGAACCATAGAATAAAGATAACATGATTATTAGGCTATACTGTGAACACCAAAAAAAAGGAAGAAATCCACTACAGAGCTGATGCTTTTCTACTCCTGCCCTCATACAAAAGTTCCTAAATTTTCAACAATAGGGGATAACAACCCCAAAATGGTAACACTGGAAAAAGAATCTCATCCCACAAAGAAATGCCATAACATGGCCCCAATAACGAAAAAGTGAAAATTTTATAGACTACAAAAGGGACCAATGGAAAAACTAAAATCAGCTGCAGGACGCTCCTTCCATTCTGTGTCTCGCTGTGCACCCACAAAACAAGTGACAGCCACATGTGGGGGGTCTCTTTACTCGGAATGAATTGCAGAACAAATTGTAAGATGGCTTTTTATCTTTTGGATATGCATAAATTTTAGGGCTAAATGAACATATAACCGATTGTTGAGGGGTGAATGGTGAACTGTTTGTCTGTCTGTGTGTTTGTACCTTTTCTTCTTTTTCTCCTCCTTCTGGTCAGCAAACCTTTGTCTCTGTCCACTATTGTTTCAACAGACAAACCAGTTCAGCAGTCACCACTCAGCATTACCTGATCTTACCTGTGTGTGTGTGTGCAAAACCTGAGCAGAGGGTAAGCTGGGGTTATATAGCCTGTACCTGATCACTGCCAGGTGATGCAGAGCTGAAGCCATGCGGTTTATGTTTGTATTTCTTACTTTGGTTACTTTGTGTATATTGTAAACTCACCTTTATTTTTATATTGTGTTTTATACTGTATTGTGGTGTTATATGTATTAAGTAAGAAATATATCTTTGTTTGATGTTTGTTGTTAAAGGTGCAACCCAGGGGTGTATCCCTTTAAGACTCAAGGGAAATAGTTGGGTATTTAATGACAACTGTGTGTACATGGATTGTCTCTAGGTCAGAGTGTCTGATCTGACCACAGGGGAACTGCTTGTTCCAAGGTAGCTGCAACCTGACCCCTGAATTATCTGCATTTTTGTTCTGTACTTTTTATTTTTGTGCAAATAAATGATTTTGAATTTCGAAAATGGCAAATTTTTCAAAAAAATTCATATTTTTTTCTTTTTTGTAAATAAACACAAAACTTAATCAGCCAACATTTACCACTAAAATTAAGTACAACATATGGGGAAGAACCAATCTCAACAAACATCAGAATCGCTTTGATAAATAACAGTGTTTAAAAGTTATATCCATATAAAGTGACGCAAGTCAGAATCCAAAAGATGGGGCTGAGCCTCAAGCTATAAAATGACTGCGTCCTTAAGGGGGCAATCCTAACTCATTTAGCTCCCTCCTCCCTACCCTCTTCCTGTCATGTGGATTGAGCAAGCAGGGGAGGGACACAGGCACATAAACTGCTGCGGCTGTCCCAACCCACCCCCAAACTTAACACACACTGCTGACAGGGAGCCAGTTAATGTAAAATAAAGTTTTATAAAGTAATGGTTCTGAATAAAATCTCTGAACTGGCTGTGATTTTACAATATATAACAGCATCTTTGTCAAAATGGAACTAGTTCAATATAATAATCATTGTTATTGCCATCAATTGACTGCAGGGGCTACATGAAACTATAGAGCAAAAATGTTGCTATTGGAAAGTCTTTATACTCACTTTTTAAATATAGCTTTATGTTACATACATATAAAACATACAAAATACATAGAGGAAATAAAATGTCAATAAATTGCACCTGTATTTTGTGAAATGTGAAATGTATAAAAGGGATAACAAACTTCTTAAGATTTTTTTTAAATATGTTGAGGAGTGCAATCTCTAAAATGGGGTCATTTTCTTTTATTAATAAGCTTAATGAATGTGGTTTGATTTTGACACATGCCAAAGAAATCATCAAAAAGTTGCAACCATATTCTTTGGTTTACATCTTTCTAGATTAAATCAAGATGGTGCCTCGATAGGTGGCTGCCTATTCATTGTGCTCTGGCATCCTCATCCCTTTCCTCTTAGTTTTTTCCAACCCAGCCCCAAAGATTGCATCCACTGCTTTGGTAGAAGCACCATAGAAAGAACTTACCTGCCACTGGAGCCTCCAACCTCCATCTCCCCTGCTCAGATCACACCACAGGGAGATCCCACTTACGGCCTACCATCTCCATTGTCCGCCACGTCATCTTATGCTGCCCGGATCACCACGGTATCGTGGAGATGACCCACAGCTTGTTTCCAGGTCTGCCTCTTCTGACTACCGTACTTCTCTTGAGCACAGTAAACAGCCGCTGCGGGGCATCTGCAAACCTGCAGAAGTCTCCTCCATGAGGCACAGCTGGGCCGGGATCACCTACCCTGCACCACATCGGATCCACTGTGGCCGAAATCACCAACACTAGGCAGTTCTGGGTCACCATACTTAGCACAATAGGGCACCAGTTCTTTCTTAGGTAACCAATAGTGGCAGTTTGACTGGAGCCCCCGTAACGCTAAAGTGCAAGTGATTCCACTAATGGAACCACCAGAGCAGTGCAAAGCACCAACAGCACCTTGCCTCTTATATATCTCTCTGCAGGTAACTGGCATGTACCCAAAGTACTCATGTTTGTAAACTGTGTCTTGTGACCCCGGTAAGTTAACCCTAGTTGTAGGTCACACTGTAAAGTAATGCAATGTCTTTTTTCATATGTCTATGTATCAAGTAACTAGTAACATGTAGTGAACACACAAGAGTGATCAGGTATAGTAATGCTACATTTTTGCTAAATGTCTGCGTAATGTTTTTGTAGCATATGTTTGTAATACATGTGTTTGTAACAGTATGCTGAAGAAAATATACACAAGAATCTCCTCCTAGGGGATCAATAAAGTATTATCTTATCTTATCTTTAGAGAAGACCCTATATCTAAATCTGAAACTTAAACTTTTTTTTAATCTGTCTCCCAGATTGACATAATAAATGGGTTAACAACCGTGATTGGTGACAACACAAATCATAAGTGGTACCATTGGGTGTTTGGATTATGGTTGTGTTTAGGTATCCCAACAGAACTTTTTGTCAAGGTTAGGTTGAACTCAGGAAACCAGAACCTGAAGCAGTCAACTCATCACTAATTCTAAGTATAGGAGATCAATTTCCAGCTAGACAGTGTAGCATTTACATATCAAGCCAGAAAGCATGCATTTTCATTTCAAAAAGTTTAGCTTCTGAGATGCATCTATCTTATGTATGCTTTTACAAAGTAAATCGAAAAAAAGTTGAACATTAAATATGCACATTTTTTTTTATTTCAATCCTTATTTAGCACATTTACTTTAGAAAACTGAAACATTACTTGATAGTCTTCATTATAATATGTAAATGTTCCAAAATGTGAATATAAAAGTGGTAAAATTTAAGTATGTGCTAAAAAATGGGTAAATGTTTAAATGTATTATTTCAAACAACTCCTTTTGTGTCTGACACCCTTTATTTTTTTAAGGTGGGATGACAGAAAGAACAGGGTTGTGGGATTCAGAATAGTCAAATATCAAATTTAAATCATGAGAACATTTTAAAGTGATGCATAATATAAGCAGAACATTTCAACAATACACTGGGTGTAATGGAGGGACCAAGTTCAAGGAAGACAAACAGGACAGTGAGCCCTAATCTCCAGTCTCCCATAAGATTCTACCTGCTTACTAGAAAACATCCTAAATGTTGGCCAGTAACTAGGCATCAGTCCAGTCCTAGGCTACTGAGAGGCTACATAATGAGAGAAACAATAAAAGGAATAATGGTCAACAAGCCAGTTGACAACATGACAAACAGGTTCCAGTTCATGTTTTTCCTAGGTCCCAGAGTTTTAAATCATTCAGAAAATCGACTTTAAAGTGAGATGAAAATTGGTTGTGTAAAGTCCAGAAGGCATAGAGCTTAGCACTAAAGTCAAGATTTCCTCACCTTAGAATGTCCCCTTCACTGTAACTGAAGGCTCTGCATACAGGGAAATCACTAAACATATTTCCTGAGGCCTAGTTCACAAAGGCAATTACAGCAGAGCAGGCATTCTGAGGCAAGTAGATGCTTGACTTCAGCACTAACCTTTCCAACTTCATGACTTTATACAACAAGTTATATTTCATTTCAGAGTTGTTTTTCAGGATGGTGCCACAAAACTAGCCCATAAAAGAAAAATTATCTGTGTTAAACTTCTTTACAACACACTGGTTGAAAACAATGACGATAGAGGCTATTTTACAGTATAGCAATTTGTCTCTTGCAAAAAGGAAGACATTTGTGTATGTTATATAGCAATTCGGAGCATTATTTAGACATAATGAAGCACCTGACATTGAGAGAGCATAATATAACTAAAATCACCTTCTATCACAGAGAGTCCAGGTTAACAAAAGAGAGAAAGAGAGAAGAAGATAAAAAAATATAAACAATAACATTAAAAAAGAACAAAATGTAAGGAGTAAAAGAGTTATGAAATATAGGGTAAAACTGACAAAATATTGACAAATCAAAAGGAAATCAGCTCCTAATCAAATAGGTGGAAAGTGAAACACAAAGACAGTTAAGCTCACAAATATAGTGTACTCTTATGCAGGTGTGAGGAATATAGAAGTATACAGCAAAGGGCATACATATTTGGTCTTTTTATGTACATCAGTGAATTACATTGAACAATACAATCCATCAACTTCCCTAGCCTTATCTTGAATGCAAGCTGGATAGGTATTTATCTCCTTGGGAGGTGCAAGCCACCACACACTTTGAGCAGGCTCATTGGCACCACAATCTTTATAGTGTTCCCTCCAGGAATTTAAAGGGGTACATGGGCAATAACTTCATATGCTAGTTATGGATTTATGGTACACTTCAGACAGATGTAGATACATAGGTAGGGCAAATGCACATTTGGGTCTCTGGAGACCTTGGATGAGGACATACACCAAACTCACCAATTAGAACATAGTAAGTGGGTCCTGTTTGGTCTCAAAAGATACTAAAGATCCAAAATTTGTTATAAATATGTACAGTTTTATTCCATCACCCTATGAAAAGTTCAGCTACAGAGGCAGAGGGTGCATGTGCTTCTGCAAAGTGATTAAAGGGGTTAAGCTCTTGAGTGTCTTGTTTTGTCTAATAACATGAAAGATTATATATTTTTTTTCAAAACGTTTTTCTAGTTATTTTTTAAAATAAAAAAGTACAAACCAAAGTGCAATAGACTTAACACAGATTCTGATCTTTTTTACATACACAAGCAAATAAATATGAATCTGGTGTAGCTTCTTGACTGTAATATTTAAAAAGTACACTTCTATTTCACAATATTATACCCCAACTATATTTTAAAGCCTCTTGCCTTAATTTCATCAGCTTGATTAGCAAACAATTTACACTGATCCAGTCAAGCAGAAGGAAAGGCTAATTGCATGTTTGTCGGGGTCTAATTTGCATGTGTCTCAATTTAACAGTGGAAATGAACTTCCCAAACAGAACATCTTTTTTCTTTGCTAATTATATAAGCTAATTAATAATGCACTCAAAATCTATTCAGTAAGGATGAGTGGTAATGGATTTTAAGGAAAATTCCTTGCAATTATCTATCTATCTATCTATCTATCTATCTATCTATCTATCTATCTATCTATTCTATCTATCTATACATATGACTATGTGTCACATAATATGATTCACTATCATTCAATTCAAACATGCTGTATACAGTACATAACACACTTATGTTAAACAAGATAAAGTAGTGTTCCGAAAACCCTAAATATATTTTACTAACAATGCTATTACGGTAATTTGAACTACAGTAGATCCCATCAGTTAGAATACTGTATGCCACAGAAGGCATTTAGCTCAAGAACAACATTAATTTTGGTTTACTCATTAAGAAAACTAATGCCTTATAAAAAGATACACTATAGAATTCCCAACAACAATGAACAGACAATGGAAGACTGATTTGCATGTTATTACCACATACTATATACATGCTGTAAACATATGCATTTAAAAAATAGGACAAATTGTTTTTAAGTAAATATTGAGTGTAGTGTTGTCAGGGATTGTCTAAGGAATTAGAAAAAATATAATAATAACATCAATAATTTTGTATGACCAGATAGGGTTAAAAGAAGTTATATATTTGGTCTAGGTAAACATTTCCTCATATATTTGTACATAATGGTGTGGGGCTATTATGTGAAGATTGTAAGAACAAAATAATATGTATAATTTGCAGCTTATAATGAATGAGCAAGGGTTTATTTTATAAATATGGAAGTAAAAAGTGCACATGAGGCATGCCCCAGAAGGAGCCATAAGTGAAGGGAAACCCAGGGGCGCTCAAGGAAGCCAAATGTGAGATATATGGTTTCTACTATAGGTCTTTTTAATACTGATTTGTTGTAAGTAGAACAAATAAAGTGTGTGAAGTTTTATCACACAGTACTATGCTATGTGTGTTTACTATTCCTAATAGAAATTTCCTAATGAAGGGGACTTTAGAGGGAAAACAGTTGGGAATTAGACAATGCGGCACAACTGTAGAATCTGCATAAGTGTTTATCCACTCCAACAATGGAACTGACTTGGAGAACACATCACCTGGAATAAATTTGAAAACAAGTGAGGCTGAATCTTTGGATTGGCATTCTCACAAATGTACGGTAGCATCACTTTTATCCATGGACTGCGTCTGGTGATAGAACCATTTATGTGAAAGAGGCTTCACCTATTACTATATTAATATTTGAGCATATTACAGATTCAGAGAAGAATATACTAATATATTCTTGTCCAAATACAGAAGGTGAACTGGGTATTGCTGCATTGATGTAGTAAATATAAATATTACCAATTAATAATAAAATGGGGAGTAAAAAATTGAAACACAATTAAAAAGATGTGGCATGAAGGGGTAAAATCATAAAAAAACAATGATTATTCCATCTCCTGCTCTGAGATTTTCAAGTGTCTCAGTGCTTGGACTTCCATGGATTAGACATTTATTCCCTAACCTGTATATATTCTGTAAAATCCTTATTTTACTTAACTTAGTCTTTCCAAATAATGTTTAACGTACAAGATAGGGTACGGAGGAGTGTTCTTAAGTTGAATTTGTAAGTAAGTCGAAACTGTATATTTTATAATTGGAGATCCAGACAAAAATGTTTTGGCCCCAGTGACAATTGGAGTTTAAACATTTTTTGCTGTAATGGGACCAAGGATTATAAATAAAGCTTTATTACAGACACCTTACAGCTGATCATTGCAGTCTGGGACTATAGTAAAGCATTCAGAAAGCTTCACCAGAGGTCAGAGGGGTCTGTCTGTAACTATGGGTTGTCTGTAAGTCGGGTGTCCTTAAGTAGGGGACCGCCTGTATAGTTATAAGAGACACAAACATCCAAATTTTATTGTCAACAAAATGGCCATGTCCCTAAACTAAATTTTAGCGACTATGGACTATCGATGTGTCTGTAATAAAGCTAAAATAAAATGTGATGTATTGATGTATGACTTTGTCATAACTATAAATAGCTGCACACATTTGAATATAAGAAACAATTGTTTCCTTCAATATATATCTGGTTATAAATGCTTAAATCAATAAATTTTCTATACTATAAGGTGCTTATATTTAAAATGTGTACTGGCATTCATTGTCTACCCTTATACATTTTCTGTCTCCAGTTTACTTGCACAGTAAACGTTAACCCCTTATTGACCACCCTATCAGGAATCTACGTCAGTCATTAAGGGTACTTCTTTCTACTTCTTTCTACGGCCGCACTTCAAAAGAAGATTTAGGGACATCTGGGCAGTTTGGTGCCGATCATGGGCTGTGATAGCAACTCCGTGAAAAACTCAGATCTCGGGTGTCACCCCTTACACGCCGTGGTCAAGCACGTGGTGTGCTTACTAGGGAATTAGATCCCTTCTGCCACAGCCCCGGGGTCCGGTGAGTCCCCTGAGGCTGCTGGCTCTCCTTCACGCCGGACTCCTGGAGGGACCCGGGACAAAACACAAAAAGTACACATTTGGTATCACGACATCCGTATTAATCTGTACAATAAATCTAAATCAATATTAAACCTGCTTGGTGAACGTCGTAGAAAAATACACAAAAAACTTCTCATAATATACAATTTTTCATTAAACACCATCATTAAAATGTTCTAAAAAGTGATCAAAAATAGCTATGTTCCCTAATACGATATGACTGAAAAGAACAACTCTTTTCACAAAAAAATAAGCCCTCAACTCTTTTCTGACAACAGAAAAATACAGACGTTATCACCCTGAAAAGTTGTCAATAGTAAATACAATGCGATTTTCTCCAATGTTGGTTTTGCTCAGTAAAGTTGAGCAAAGATGGAAAAACTATATAAATGAGGCATCACTACAATTGTAGTTAACCAGAGAATAAAGATAAAATGTTATTTTTATGTTACTTTGAACGGGGGAAAAAAGTGCTAAAAATAAAAAATAAAAATTGATGATTTTGCTTGTGTCCCCCTTGAAATAGTTAATAAAATCTCATGAATAAGCTATAGACCCCCAAAATGTATCTCATCCCGTAAATAATAAGCCCTCATATGTTTGCATTACCAAAAAAAAAAATTTATTAATAGCTTGTAAAATGTGACAATACAAATCTGCTGAGAATAGCGCTGCTTTGATCCTATGCCTGGGTGTGCGCCTATATAGCAGTTTATCACCACATATCAGTGGTATCAGTACACTTGGGAGCAATTGGGCATCAAACATTGTAGAGCGTTTCATCATTTATCATTTATTTACTATGAAACTGTCAATTTTGGCCTAAATGAATGTATTTTCCAAAAAAATGTAAAAGTTTGTAAATCGCAGGTCCATATTGTTTTAACAAATGTGAAACACTTAAAGGGTTAATAGACTTTGTAGAAGTTGTTTTACATATATTGAGGGGGTGAACTTTTTATAGTGGGGTAACTTATGGGGTTTTACTATTATTTAGGCCTTTCAAAGTCATTTGAAAGCTGAGTTGTCCCTCAAAATGTGAGTTTTGGCAATTTTCATGAAAATAAGAAAAATCGCACCTAAAGTTCTGCGCCTCATAACATCCTAGAAAAATGAGAGGACACATAAAATATCATCTCAACGTAAAGCATACATTCCCTAAATGTTAATTATCAAGTTATTTGGGTAATTTTACTTCCCGTCTGGAAAGCAGAACATTTCAAACTTGGAAAATGAAGAATTTTTACAAGCTTTTGTCAAATTTTCCCTTTTTTTCAGAACGAAAAGCAAAACGTATCACTTAAATTTTACAACTAACATGTAGTACAATGTGTCATGAGAAAACAGTCTCAAAATCGCCTGGATATGTTAAAATATTCTGAAGTTATAACCAATTATTGTGAGACATGTCAGATTTTAACCCCTTAAGGACGCAGGGTTTTTCTGCTTATTTCTCGCTCTCCAACTTCAAAAAACCATAACTTTTTCATTTTTCCGTGTACAGACCTGTGTGAGGGCTTATTTTGTGCGTAACAAATTTTACTTTCCCGTAATGTTATTTATTTCAACATGCCGTGTACTGCAAAGCTGAAAAAAAATCCAAATGTGGAAAAATTGAAAAAAAAGTCACGTTCTTGTGGGCTCAGTTTTTTCGACTTTGACTGTGCACTCAAAATAACAGCTCAGCTTTATTCTTTGGTTCGTGCGATCGCGGTGATACCAAATTTATACAGGTTTTATTGTGTTTTAATACATTTTCAAAAATTAAATGAATGTGTACAAAAAAAAAAATTTTGCCATCTTCTGACGCTAATAACTTTTTCATACTTTGGCACACGGAGCTGTGTGAAGTGTAATTTTTTGCAAAATGAGCCAACATTTTTATTGCTACTATTCTGAGGTCTGTGCGACATTTTGATCATTTTTTATTTCATTTTTTATGTGATGTAAAAATGTGTAAAAGTCGCATTTCGGACATTTGGGCGCCATTTCCCGCCTCGGAGTTCACCGCCGGCCATAACCGTTTTTATATTTTGATAGATCAGGCATTTTGGGATGCGGTGATACCTAATATGTTTGTGATTTTTACTGTTTATTATGTTTCATATCAGTTCTAGGGAAAGGGGGGTGATTTGAATTTTTAATATTTTATAAATTTTTTTTATTTTTTAAACTTTTTTTTTCTTTTTTTTCCCACTATTTCTTTGACCATCTAGAGTACGTTAACCCTAGATGGTCAGATCGCTCCTACCATATACTGCAATACTTCTGTATTGCAATATATGGAATTTTTGCAGCACATTCATTACAATGAGCCACTGGCTCATTGTAACGAATCTGCAGAAGCCATGTAGCCTCGTGTCAAACGAAGACCCGAGGCTACCATGGCAACCAATCTCCGCCCACCGATGACGTTCGGGGGCGCGGCTATCGTAATAAAGATGGTGGCGCCCGCGCGCCGCCATCTCTTAAGCGCCGCCGGCAACTTTGCCAGCGGCAATGAAAGGGTTAATAGCCGCGATCGGTGCAAGCACCAACCTCGGTTATTAGCGGTGGGGGTTTTCTGCAATATGCAAAAACCCCCACCCTTGTATGAAGAGGACTCAGCCCGCAAGCCCTCTTCATACACACCTTATACCTCTGCGCCGTAGAGCTACGGCGCAGAGCGTTAAGGGGTTAAAAATCGAAAATCTGGTCATGGAGCTGAAAACTAGGGTCGGTAATAATAATAATAATAATAATAATAATGTTTATTTATATAGCGCCATCAAATTACGTAGCGCTTTACAAATCATAGGGGACATATACAACTATATTACATTACAAAGAACAAACAGTCATATAGAACAATAGGAGTGATGGCCCTGCTCACAAGAGCTTACAGACTATGAGGATGAGGGGGTGACACAAGAGGTTGTATAACGGTCCAGCTATTCTTTATAAGGGAACAATATAAAATAATTTAATAAATAATTTACTAAACAACGATGTTGCTGCTTGAACCAGCCATCAGCCGCCATCTTATTTACAGGGTCCTAGGTGAAAAAGACTGCAGAGAAGCCTGGAGCTTGGTATATATCAGCTGCTTGCCAGATAACAGATGGGAGATAGGACATAGGATGGATTAGTAAAGGGAGAGTTGACATTTCATGCGGTGTGATAAGCTTGCCTAAAGAGATGGGTTTTAAGAGCACGTTTGAAGCTTTGGAGAGTGGGTATTAGTCTGAGAGTCTGGGGAAGAGCATTCCAGAGAATTGGTGCAACTCGGGAGAAGTCCTGGAGACGTGCATGAGAGGTTCGAATTAAGGTAGAGATTAGAGATGAGCGAACATGCTCGTCCGAGCTTGATGCTCGGTCGAGCATTAGGGTACTCGAAACTGCTCGTTACTCGGACGAATACTTCGCCCGCTCGAGAAAATGGCAGCTCCCGCCGTTTTGCTTTTTGGCGGCCAGAAACAGAGCCAATCACAAGCCAGGAGACTCTGCACTCCACCCAGCATGACGTGGTACCCTTACACGTCGATAGCAGTGGTTGGCTGGCCAGATCAGGTGACCCTGGGATAGACTAGCCGCTGGCCGCGCTGCTCGGATCATTCTGTCTCTGGATGCCGCTAGGGAGAGAGCTGCTGCTGCTCAGGGAAAGCGTTAGGGTGTTCTATTAGCTTACTGTTAGGCAGGAGTGATTCTCAAAGAACCCAACAGCCCTTCTTAGGGCTACAATAACGTTCTACTTTTTTTATTTTAATTTGCATCTTTTACCATTTTGTGAGGAATTAGCAGGGGGACTTGCTACCGTTGTGTTTAGCTCTTAGTGGCACACATATCCATAGCAAAGACCGAAGTGGGAAAATTCAGTAGGGGTTGGATTTCTATTAGGCAATAACTCAGTGTCATCTCATCTGGCATAGTACTGTGCTTCCTTTGATACTTGGCTAGAAAATAGCCATAGGAGAATACAAACAGCTTCTTGAAGCCTACAGTAGCGTTCTATATATTTGATTTCTGGTTGATCTGCTGGTGGCTGTAGTTTCTGCAGTGCATGTACTTGCCAATTCTGAGCAATTTGTAGTGGGACTTGCGACCGCTGTGTTCTGCGCTTAGTGGCGCACATATCCATAGCAAAGGCTGAAGTGGCAAAATTCAGTAGGGGTTGGATTTCTATTAGGCAATAACTCAGTGTCATCTCATCTGGCATAGTACTGTGCTTCCTTTGATACTTGGCTAGAAAATAGCCATAGGAGAATACAAACAGCTTCTTGAAGCCTACAGTAGCGTTCTATATATTTGATTTCTGGTTGATCTGCTGGTGGCTGTAGTTTCTGCAGTGCATGTACTTGCCAATTCTGAGCAATTTGTAGTGAGACTTGCGACCGCTGTGTTCTGCGCTTAGTGGCGCACATATCCATAGCAAAGGCTGAAGTGGCAAAATTCAGTAGGGGTTGGATTTCTATTAGGCAATAACTCAGTGTCATCTCATCTGGCATAGTACTGTGCTTCCTTTGATACTTGGCTAGAAAATAGCCATAGGAGAATACAAACAGCTTCTTGAAGCCTACAGTAGCGTTCTATATATTTGATTTCTGGTTGATCTGCTGGTGGCTGTAGTTTCTGCAGTGCATGTACTTGCCAATTCTGAGCAATTTGTAGTGAGACTTGCGACCGCTGTGTTCTGCGCTTAGTGGCGCACATATCCATAGCAAAGGCTGAAGTGGCAAAATGAAGTAGGGGTTGGATTTCTATTAGGCAATAACTCAGTGTCATCTCATCTGGCATAGTACTGTGCTTCCTTTGATACTTGGCTAGAAAATAGCCATAGGAGAATACAAACAGCTTCTTGAAGCCTACAGTAGCGTTCTATATATTTGATTTCTGGTTGATCTGCTGGTGGCTGTAGTTTCTGCAGTGCTTGTACTTGCCAATTCTGAGCAATTTGTAGTGAGACTTGCGACCGCTGTGTTCTGCGCTTAGTGGCGCACATATCCATAGCAAAGGCCGAAGTGGCAAAATTCAGTAGGGGTTGGATTTCTATTAGGCAATAACTCAGTGTCATCTCATCTGGCATAGTACTGTGCTTCCTTTGATACTTGGCTAGAAAATAGCCATAGGAGAATACAAACAGCTTCTTGAAGCCTACAGTAGCGTTCTATATATTTGATTTCTGGTTGATCTGCTGGTGGCTGTAGTTTCTGCAGTGCATGTACTTGCCAATTCTGAGCAATTTGTAGTGGGACTTGCGACCGCTGTGTTCTGCGCTTAGTGGCGCACATATCCATAGCAAAGGCCGAAGTGGCAAAATTCAGTAGGGGTTGGATTTCTATTAGGCAATAACTCAGTGTCATCTCATCCGGCATAGTACTGTGCTTCCTTTGATACTTGGCTAGAAAATAGCCATAGGAGAATACAAACAGCTTCTTGATCTTGAAGCCTACAGTAGCGTTCTATATATTTGATTTCTGGTTGATCTGCTGGTGGCTGTAGTTTCTGCAGTGCATGTACTTGCCAATTCTGAGCAATTTGTAGTGGGACTTGCGACCGCTGTGTTCTGCGCTTAGTGGCGCACATATCCATAGCAAAGGCCGAAGTGGCAAAATTCAGTAGGGGTTGGATTTCTATTAGGCAATAACTCAGTGTCATCTCATCTGGCATAGTACTGTGCTTCCTTTGATACTTGGCTAGAAAATAGCCATAGCAATAGGATAGCATTGTTTGGTTTTAAAAACTCAAAAAAAAACAAAAAACACAAAAAAAAAAAAAAAACACAAAAAAAAACAAAAAAAAGTAAAAAAAAAAATAAAGTTATAACTCTCATTTTAAAAATGTTTAACCCGAGGGCTAGGGGTAGAGGACGAGGGCGGGGACGTGGGCGTCCAACTACTGCAGGGGTCAGAGGCCGTGGTCCTGGGCGGGGTGAGACACCACCTGCTGATGAGGGAGCAGGGGAACGCCGCAGAGCTACACTCCCTAGGTTCATGTCTGAAGTTACTGGGACTCGTGGTAGAGCACTGTTGAGGCCAGAACAGTGCGAACAGGTGATGTCGTGGATTGCTGACAATGCTTCGAGCAATTTGTCCACCACCAGTCAGTCTTCCACGCAGTCCACCCATGTCACCGAAATCGCCACTCCTCCAGCTCCTGCACCTCAGCCTCCTCCCCCCCAGTCTGCCCCCTCCCAGGAAAATTTGGCATTTGAACCGGCATACTCTGAGGAACTGTTTTCTGGACCCTTCCCACAGTCACAAACCACTTGTCCGGTTGCTGCTGAGCAATTTTCCGATGCCCAGGTTTTCCACCAGTCACAGTCTGTGGGTGATGATGACCTTCTTGACGTAGTGGAAGTGTGTAAAGAGGTGTCCGACGATGAGGAGACACGGTTGTCAGACAGTGGGGAAGTTGTTGTCAGGGCAGGAAGTCCGAGGGGGGAGCAGACTGAGGGATCGGAGGATGATGAGGTGACAGACCCAAGCTGGGTTGAGAGGCCGGGTGAACACAGTGCTTCTGAGACGGAGGAGAGTCCTCGACCTGAACAGGTTGGAAGAGGCAGTGGTGGGGCCAGACGGAGAGGCAGGGCCAGAGCTGGTGCATCAGCGCCACTGTCAACTAGTGAAGCTCCCGTGGTGAGGGCTCTTGCGGCGAGGGCTAGATCTTCAGAAGTGTGGAGGTTCTTTAAGGAAACACCGGATGACCGACGGACTGTGGTGTGCAACATTTGCCAAACCAGGCTCAGCAGGGGTTCCACCACTACTAGCTTAACTACCACCAGTATGCGCAGGCATATGAATGCTAAGCACCCCACTCAGTGGCAACAAGCCCGTTCACCTCCGGCCGTGCACACCACTGCTCCTTCCCCTGTGTCAGCTGCTAGTCAGCCCCCTGCCCAGGACCCTGCCACAAAAACCCCATCGTCGCCTCCACGATCCTCCACAGCATCCACCAGCGTTCAGCTCTCCATACCCCAGACGCTGGAGCGGAAACGCAAATATAGTGCAACCCACCCGCACGCCCAAGCCCTTAATGTGCACATCTCCAGATTGCTTAGCCTGGAGATGCTGCCCTATAGGCTAGTAGAGACCGAGGCCTTTCGCAACCTCATGGCGGCGGCCGCCCCTCGGTATTCGGTCCCCAGCCGCCACTACTTTTCCCGATGTGCCGTCCCAGCCCTGCACCAGCACGTGTCAGACAACATCATCCGTGCCCTGACCAACGCCGTTTCTGACAAGGTCCACCTGACCACGGACACGTGGACGAGTGCTGCCGGGCAGGGCCACTATATATCGCTGACGGCACATTGGGTTAACTTGGTGGAGGCTGGGACCGAGTCTGACCCTGGGGCTGCTCATATACTGCCGACGCCGAGGATTGCGGGGCCTACCTCGGTCCAGGTGTTTCAGGCCTACTATGCCTCCTCCTCCTCCCACCCCTCCTCCACCTCCTCCTCCGAACTACCATCCGTGGGCACGGCGCCATCAGTCGGTAGCTCTAGGCACAGCAGCAGTGCCGTCGCTAAGCGACAGCAGGCGGTGCTCAAACTGCTGAGCCTAGGCGACAAAAGGCACACCGCCCAAGAGCTATTACAGGGCATCACGGCGCAGACTGATCTGTGGCTGGCACCGCTGAACCTCAAGCCGGGAATGGTTATGTGTGACAACGGCCGTAACCTGGTGGCGGCTCTGCAACTCGGCAGACTGACACATGTGCCATGCCTGGCCCATGTGTTAAATCTGATAGTGCAGCGTTTCCTCAAGACATACCCCAATCTGTCTGATTTGCTCACGAAGGTGCGCCGCATCTGTGCGCATTTCAGGAAGTCCAGCCCAGATGCTGCCACTCTCAGGGCAGCGCAGCGCCGCCTCCAACTGCCCGCTCACCGACTGTTGTGCGACGTGCCCACGAGGTGGAATTCAACACTGACCATGTTATCCAGAGTTTACCAGCAGCGCAGAGCGATTGTAGACTGCCAGATGTCAACTTCCACCAGAACTGGTAGTCAGGTCAGTCAGCTTCCTGAAGTCTACAATGAGGAGTGGACGTGGATGTCTGATATCTGTCAGGTGCTGAGTAACTTTGAGGAGTCAACACAGATGGTCAGTGGCGATGCCGCCATCATCAGCCTCACCATCCCGCCGCTTGGCCTGTTGAAAAACTCTCTGGTCAGCATGAAGTCGGAAGCTTTGCGCTCGTCACAAGAGACGGGGGAAGAATATTCCCTTGTTGATAGCCAAAGCACCCTGAGGTCTGTTTCTCAGCGCATATCGGAGGAGGTGGAGGTGGAGGAGGATGAGGAGGAAGAGGAGGAGAATGTTGGCGAGACACAAGAGGGGACCATTGTTGAGTCCTTCACTGTTCAGCGTGTATGGGCAGAAGAAGAGGAGTTGGAGGAGTTGGAGGAGGAGGAAATGGACAGTCAGGCCAGTGAGGGGAGTGAATTCTTACGCGTTGGTACTCTGGCGCATATGGCAGATTTCATGCTAGGCTGCCTATCCCGTGACCCTCGCGTTCAAAGAATTTATTCCAGCACCGATTACTGGGTGTTCACTCTCCTGGACCCACGGTACAAGCAAAATCTTCCCACTCTCATCCCTGGAGAGGAAAGGAGTGTGAGAATGCATGAATACCAGCAGGCCCTGGTGCACAAGCTGAAACAGTATTTCCCTTCTGACAGCGCTAGCGGCAGAGTGCGTAGTTCTGCGGGACAAGTAGCGAGGGAGAGTAGGCGAGCAGGCAGCTTGTCCAGCACTGGCAAGGGTACGCTTTACAAGGCTTTTGCCAGCTTTATGTCACCCCAGCAAGACACTGTCACCTGTCCCCAGTCTCGGCAGAGTAGGGCTGATCTTTACAGAAAGATGGTGAGGGAGTACGTAGCTGACCATACCATCGTCCTAAATGATCACACAGCTCCCTACAACTACTGGGTTTCAAAGCTGGACATGTGGCACGAACTGGCGCTCTACGCCTTGGAGGTTCTTGCCTGCCCTGCCGCTAGCGTCTTGTCCGAGCGGGTTTTCAGTGCAGCTGGTGGCATCATCACCGATAAGCGTACACGCCTGTCGACTGACAGCGCTGACAGGCTGACGCTTATCAAGATGAATAAAGCATGGATTTCTCCTAATTTCCAATCTCCAGCAGGTGAAGGAAGCTCAACCTGAATAATTTATCCACTCCTCCTCCTCCTCCTCATTTTCCTCCTTCTCCTGCTCTTTGTACAGTAAAGCAGAGGAAACTGGCTATTTTTTGACAGGGCCCACTGGCTCTACCTATAGTACTTTATGCATTTAATTTTTCTGGAGGGCCACCTACCCGGTCCTCTGTTTGAAACAATTTTTGTGAGTGCCACATACAGGCACTCAATCTATTCCATTTTTCTGGAGGGCCACCTACCCGGTCCTCTGTTTTAAAAAATTTTTGGGACTGCCACATACAGGCACTCAATCTATTCCATTTTACTGCAGGGCCACCTACCTGCTCCTCTGGTTTGAACAATTTTTGGGACTGCCACATACAGGCACTCAATCTATTCCATTTTACTGCAGGGCCACCTACCTGCTCCTCTGGTTTGAACAATTTTTGGGACTGCCACATACAGGCACTCAATCTATTCCATTTTACTGGAGGGCCACCTACCTGCTCCTCTGGTTTGAAACATTTTTGGGACTGCCACATACAGGCACTCAATCTATTCCATTTTACTGCAGGGCCACCTACCTGCTCCTCTGGTTTGAACAATTTTTGGGACTGCCACATACAGGCACTCAATCTATTCCATTTTACTGGAGGGCCACCTACCTGCTCCTCTGGTTTGAAACATTTTTGGGACTGCCACATACAGGCACTCAATCTATTCCATTTTACTGCAGGGCCACCTACCTGCTCCTCTGGTTTGAACAATTTTTGGGACTGCCACATACAGGCACTCAATCTATTCCATTTTACTGCAGGGCCACCTACCTGCTCCTCTGGTTTGAACAATTTTTGGGACTGCCACATACAGGCACTCAATCTATTCCATTTTACTGCAGGGCCACCTACCTGCTCCTCTGGTTTGAACAATTTTTGGGACTGCCACATACAGGCACTCAATCTATTCCATTTTACTGCAGGGCCACCTACCTGCTCCTCTGGTTTGAACAATTTTTGGGACTGCCACATACAGGCACTCAATCTATTCCATTTTACTGGAGGGCCATCTACCTGCTCCTCTGGTTTGAAACATTTTTGGGACTGCCACATACAGGCACTCAATCTATCCCATTTTACTGGAGGGCCACCTACCTGCTCCTCTGGTTTGAAAAATGTTTGGGACTGCCACATACAGGCACTATCCAAATTAAATTGTCTCCATAGCAGCCTCCACACGTTGTCTCCATTGCTACCTCCAAAAGTCGTCCATATAGCTGCCTCCATACATCGTCCCTTTATCAAACGAGGTGTGTCAGGCAGAAATTTGGGTTGTTTTCATGGATTCCACATCAAAGTTGTTAACTTTGTCGCCACCCTGCTGTGTAATCCCCAAAATATACTGGCAAACTTTTACCATTTAGGGATATTATTTCAGCGCTTCTTGCGCATCTGTTTACATTCCCCTCACCCGGCATATCCTAAACTTATAAGAACGCTACTACACTTGATCTTATACAAAAGGTTCTTAGAAGTGCTGTTTGGGGAGTAGCCTAGAGACAGGGGCTTGGATTGGCGAAAGCTCGCCTGGCAGCGGAACGCCAGCTCCATGCGCATCATGCGCTTCTTGCGCATCTGTTTACATTCCCCTCACCCGCCATATCCCAAACTTATAAGAACGCTACTACACTTAACTTGGTGCAGGCTGGGACCGAGTCTGACCCTGGGGCTGGTCATATACTGCCGACGCAGAGAATTGCGGGGCCTACCTCGGTCCAGGTCTCAAAGGCCTACTATACCTCCTCCCACCCCTCCTCCACCTCCTCCTCCTCCGAATTACCATCCGTGGGCATGGCGCCATCAGTCGGTAGCTCTAGGCACAGCAGCAGTGCCGTCGCTAAGCGACAGCAGGCGGTGCTGAAACTGCTGAGCCTAGGCGATAAAAGGCACACCGCCCAAGAGCTATTACAGGGCATTCCACATCAAAGTTGTTAACTTTGTCGCCACCCTGCTGTGTAATCCCCAAAATATACTTGCAAACTTTTACCATTTAGGGATATTATTTCAGCGCTTCTTGCGCATCTGTTTACATTCCCCTCACCCGGCATATCCTAAACTTATAAGAACGCTACTACACTTGATCTTATACAAAAGGTTCTTAGAAGTGCTGTTTGGGGAGTAGCCTAGAGACAGGGGCTTGGATTGGCGAAAGCTCGCCTGGCAGCGGAGCGCCAGCTCCATGCCAAGATCCAACTAACATAGTTTTAACTGCAGCACCTTTAATCTACTACTAGTTCACTGCCTCCATACATCGTCCCCTTATCAAACGAGCTGTGTCAGGCAGAATTTTGGGTTGTTTTCATGGCTTCCATGTTAACTTTGTCGCCACCCTGCTGTGTAATCCACAAAATATACTGGCAAACTTTTATCATGTACCGATATTATTTGAGCGCTTCTTGCTCACCTCCTTTGGTTCCTCTCTGCCACCCATTGGTTTGAAGCCTGAGTCCATTTAGGGTATGTCGCCATGACACTCTCTAGCCTGCTGCCGCTGCCTCTGCATGCCGTCCCCTATAGTGTCAGGGTCAATTATTGGATGTTTTAGATGCTATCTAGCTTCATTCTGTCACTCTGTCATGGCCATGCTGTTGCCCATAATTTTGGCATAATGGTGCGATTATGCAGCCTCAGAGGCATCCATGCATGCTGCCCCTGCTGTTTCCTGTCCATTTCCGTGGTGTTTCCATCCTTTTCTGAGGTTCCCAGGTGTTTGGCCAAGCTTCCCTGTGCAGAGCCTTGGTCCCCTTGAAAAATGCTCGAGTCTCCCATTGACTTCAATGGGGTTCGTTATTCGAGACGAGCACTCGAGCATCGGGAAAAGTTCGTCTCGAATAACGAGTACCCGAGCATTTTAGTGTTCGCTCATCTCTAGTAGAGATTAATCTAATGTCACTGGCAGATCGAAGAGCACGGGAAGGGCGATAGACTGAGATGAGAGAAGAGAGATAGGGAGGTGCAGCATTATTCAGAGCTTTGTGGATGAGGGTTATTATTTTAAAGTGAATACGGAAGGAGACAGGTAGCCAGTGCAGTGATTGGCACAAACTGGAGGCATCCGTGTAGCGTTTGGCCTGAAAGACGAGCCTGGCTGCTGCATTAAGAATAGATTGTAGAGGAGAGAGTTTAGAGAGTGGAAGACCAATTAGTAGGGAGTTACAGTAGTCTAGTCGAGAGTGAATAAGTGCAACAATTAGCATTTTAGAAGTTTCAAATGTCAGAAACGGACGGATTCTGGAGATGTTTCTGAGATGCATCCGGCAAGAGCGAGCAATAGATTGAATATATGGTGAAAAAGAGAGGTCAGAGTCCAGCACAACCCCAAGACAGCGGGCCTGCTGCCTCGGTGCTATAGTGATCCCACAGACCGAGATGGAGAGGTCAGGGGTGGTTTGGTTAGTAGATGGTGGAAAGACAAGAAGTTCAGTCTTAGAAATAAGGTGTAAGAAATAAGGTGATAAGGGGTTAATAAACCACATACAGAGAAGCCATCCATTATTACTCAGCTTGCATTACTTCTGAAAATTACAAAGGTCAAAATGTCATATCTGAAATTGTATAGTAATGTCATATATTTGTATATTTGTTTTATCATGCAAAAAAGAAAATGAATGAAAAAACAGAAAAAATGCAGTAAATTTGTAAATGTAGATTTAGCTATGAAGGCAAAATCCTTGTAAGGTGCTAAACATTGACATACATGCAAAAATCAGGTGTTAAAACAAATATAAACATACACTGTTATATGCAATGTATTGTGCTGTACATAAGAGCTACATTTACTAAATGTAAACCAATGCATTTCCTTTAATGTTGATGAACCATATAAATACGGGGACGACTGTCACTGTCCACAACTTAATATTGTGGACAGTGACATATCCAATATAACTCTGACATTAGTGAACAGCTTGCTATAATTTGCTTCTTTTGTGTATTGTCAGTAAAATAAAAGTCCCATAATGTGTGTTTTCTCATTTTGCATATTTCACATTTATAGTTATAATTAGGATAGTTAGCAAGATTATTTCCCATGCTGAGACTAAGGGTCATTCAATGCCCCATCTGCTATCATTTGAAATAGTAATTATCTTTAAAATAGCAAATCACACAATAAAATGGAAATAACACATTTCTTGTTTATTACATATTGTAGGTAACATTTTAATAAATACATTATTGTGTTTTTACAGTTACTTTCCAAATATTTTATAATGTATTTTTTTGAATCACAACATGGAAGGATGGTTTAATAAACAGTAAAAAAATGCTGAAGCAGCTGAAACAAGATTTAAACCTCACTTCGTGCCAGAGTGTCTGCTGTTACCTATTAAAAGATACTGGGACAAAGCTATTGCATCTCCTGCTACAGCTAGAGGAGATACTAGGTCGTCGGAGTGCAAATGCAGCCTCCATAAGAAACAAAAACTCACAGTATGCAGAATATGTAAAGTATGTTCTTCATGGGATGCCAATTAGAATTTTAATGCAGGAAAATACAGAACGCTTATTCTATTCTGAAAGGTTTACAAAAAATTGTCAGAAACTTAAATATTTAAAAGAAAAAATGTGTAACTTTTTTAGTCATATTGTTAAATAATATCTATACTTTTCTCTTCAATTTAATGTAAGTAATGTAATGTAAGTTCTGCATGACTGAAAAATGATGTGCATCAGACTTAGGAATCCATCCCTAATAACAGTGGTAGAATGATTGCTAGGCTTTGTGGACATAACAGAACAAGGCGTGTTACTACGTCATGTTTCTCCTAATCCGACCTTTGTTGAACACAGTAATATATCTAGAGGAAGATGGGGAAGATTTGTCAAGCTGCCTAGGAGTACGAATGTGTTTAGTTGTCTATGGCAACCAATTACAGCTCAGCTTTCATTTTACTGGTGCTCATGAATATTTTAAAGGGAAGCTGTAACTGGTTTCCATGGACAACTAAGCACATCCTTACTCTTAGGCAGCTTGATAAATCTGCCCCGAAGAGTGTTGACGCTAGAAAACATGCTGCTACACGGATACCTGGTGTGCAGCATTACATTCCCAATGCCAACATACACTCAATTTCCTGAAGACTTGTTACTGTGTGTTATAAAGTCCAGATAGACAGAAACATCACGGAGTGCTTGTGCTCAGTATTGAATCTACATACTTTACTCTTCTTTAATCTATACACATAAATTTGTAAATATATAAATTACCAAAAAATCTTGTTGTCATTTTAGTAACCGTGTTAAATACTTTTGCCTTGTATCATTTCTCATTATTAACGCATGAAAGAAAGTTCTCACATTTTAATTCATAGTTATGGTTATGCAATGATGTTATTGCTGTTTTAGCTCCTATGGTCAATGTAAAATTCCAGAGTGTGGGCGGGACTCTAAGCAGAAATTTCATGATTCCTCTGTGCTATTAGATGCTTTGTGCTGACAATGTGCTTAGATTATCAGGGTACAGGGTTTATCAACACTTTTAGTTAGATTCTGAACATTCTACTAGTATCTGACACATAGAAAAAGAGAGATAATGCCGATCAGGAATGAGAGATAATGAGGTCCATCAGATGGATATAAAACACAATTACATGCTCATCTCTACTAATTTACCTATAACACACTCAGAGTCAGCTCCTTTCTCCCCTTCCCCTGGATAAAGACCTTATCTGTCTGTAGCTAGTAGAGTGAGTCTATGAATGTGTCTTGTTCTGTGAGGAAGGGGCAGAAGGCAGAGTGCAGTGTGCAGACAAGAGAATCTATTCACGAGAAAAACCATAGTCAAAAAAATTCACAATGGGGTCCTGGGAAAACCAAATTGTAAAGACCAGGACTGATAGAGACAGGTTGGAATTATAGCTGTGAAATGCTGTATTTTTATTAATAACAGTGAATAATATTTAAGAATCTTTTCTTCATGGGAATACTCCTTTAACATAATTTAATATTGTACAATCGAAATTTTGAATACAATTAAGGAAATTATAAATCAGATACGTGCCAAACAAATAAATTTTATTATGTAAACAAGTAGACGGCAATACAAAAGTAGCAATAAAAATATAAAAACAGAGAGTGCCAAATGACCACAAAGTCATAAACCAATTGGGAGAATCAGACCTGGTACACAGGGCATGGTGTAAATCAGAGCCTAAATGGAGATCCCATAAATAGAGGGGAAGCATTATACCTCATATGGAGCTAGCACTGAAACATAATTACCTATACCAGTAAAACAGGCACACGCTGTACACCCATAATTTAATATTGGTATCACTTTGGGAAATATATTTCGACGTGTTCCACACTTATTTAACACGTTGTGTGTTGTACGGTGTTATAGTAATCATGTACTTAGAACTTTACAAACCATTTGAAAATTCTTTCTAGAAGCTCTTTCTGCTTCTTTTTTATTTTATGTGCCTAGGGTATTTATCCTTGTGAAAAATTAATAAATAACTCAGGTTGAAATCCAAAGTTCCCTGGAGCAAGTTTTTCTTTCTTATTAGGGATTTGTATGAACTTTTCTCCATCTTTTCTAGACACTTGACTTGCCTTTAGTACCTGTAGCTGAATAACATGACTATAGCATGATGCTGCAACCACTTATCATGACTAATAATAAAAATAATAAATTCTTATTTATAAAAGCCCATCATAATCCACAGAGCTTTATAGATTATGGAATACATAAAAAAATAAGACATTGCAGGTTAATAACTCAATAATGTATTTATTAAAATGTTGCCTACAATATGTAATAAAAACAAATTAAAAAAAAACAAAAAATCAATCATTACAAGGGGCCAATGGGGGACAGAGGAGCATGTTCCATGTTCGATTTATGTGTCTTGCAAATCCCCATAATGAAAACCATAACAAGTAGATATGGCAGTCTTTAAAGGATTAATACATAGTTTATTCTCTTTAAAGGGAATCTGTCATCATGATTTTTCAATGATAACATGTAACAAAACTTCATTTTATGGTATTTACAAACCTGCTTTTGTTTAGGCTTGAAATTGTTTTTTTAAATCTTTATTAACCTTTACTTTATCTTACCTGGCTCCCTGCTAGAATCCTGTGCTAAGTCCCAAGGGAAGCCAATTTAAAGGTAAATGTTTGCTGGCTCTTCATCCTCCCTCATTTTCCTTTTCAAACCCCACCCTCCCACATCCTCTCTCTCCTGCTCCCCTATGTCTGCTTACCACATCAAGCAACTCTTCTGCTTATGGGATGAACTCTCTCCCTTGTTCATGCTTACTGAGAATAATGAGGATGAAGGAAGGATTTAGCTCATGGCAGCGAGTTAGGTTAGATAAAGTAAAGGTTTATTAAGAATGAAACCAATTACAAAAATAAACAAAAGTGGATTTGCAGTGTGAATAAAAAGTGCTTTTTGAACCTGCCAGCACTAAAAAATTCTGAGGTGATGTCAGGTTCCCTTCAAGCAGTGCAATTGCTAGATAATTTTCTGTACATTTAAATTTTTTGTGTGTTTCTTTAAAACTGCTGAAGTTTTTGGTTTAGAAAATAGGCACACAACAATGCTTTGTATGTATGCAAATTGTCTCCGCCATCCTCGTCTCTTCCCGAAGAAAGGGTGTGGCAAAGACAGGGAAAAAGTTGAGCCATTAGGCTCTGTGTTCTGCAATGAAAGCATGTTTGTCACAGTCTCAGGGGAATAGACAGTGGACTCCCTGGACCACCGCGGGAGATAACAACCTTAGCCGCAACCCGGGAGCGGAGTCTAAGTGAACTCCTGGTCTTCGCCAGAGCCCGCCGCAAAGCGGGATGGTCTTGCTGTGGCGGGGAGTCACCAGGTCGCTCTGCGGGTGCGACTAGGCCCGCAGTGGCAGCCAAGGTAGGGACACAGGGACCACGGGAAGGCAGGCAGGACCACGGGAAGGCAGGCAGGACCACGGGAAGGCAGGCAGGCAGGACCACAGGAAGGAAGGCAACCAGGACCTTGGGAAGGCAGGCAGGACCTCGGACGGCAGGCAGGACCTCGGACGGCAGGCAGGACCGCCACAGGACACTAGGACCACCACAGGACACCAGGACCGCCACAGGACACCAGGACCACCACAGAACATGGGAACAATACGGGAATCACCATCGGAACACGGAAACACAGAGGCATCTGGAAACGCTCAGGAAGGCTTTCTCTCCAGTAGAATCACCTGAAGATCCGGCAGGGGATGCTGGGAGTCGTCAGGCTTTATAGCCGAGCCAGGAATGCCAGAGCCAATAAGGAGGACGCTGGCCCTTTAAGGCTGAGAGAAGTACACCCTCAATCCGTACCGAGGATCGCGGGTGTAACCGTGACAATGCTATGATTTACCTTTTTCCTCAATATAATTTTTTGCTTTTGTGACTGTTTTAATTAACAAATTATGTTCTAGCAGAATATATTATGTCCAAAATAAATAAGTCAGTGACAATAAATGGAATAGAGTCTACATTTTTTTACTTTCTTAGTGACCTGCAAATAGGTAGGGAATCACATCCTACTGCAGGAGGTACTCACCCAGGATTTGAAACACTCAAATCCCGGGTGCTTAACCCCTGAGATGCAACGGTCATCTGTGAACTACACTACAGACTACATAGTTATCATGTCTTTTTAGCGGGTTAAGCTAATGTTATTAAGTGCTGCATCTGTAGTTTACTAAAACCAGTTATTCCCGTCAGTGAACCCTGTAATGGAAAATAGCGCCCAAATGTTCGAAACGCCACTTTTTTGCAAGACATAAAAATGTTAAGTAAAAGCGGTCTAAAGGTCGCACAGTTCCAAAAATGGTATTAATGTGAACGTCATCTCATACCGCAAATAGGACACTTTAAACAGCGCTGTGCACCAAAGGATAAAAAAGTTATTGGTCTCATATTCCACTCCCCCTAGACAACGAGCATGTCCCCCCCTCCCCTAGACAATGAGCATGTCCCCCCTAGACAACGAGCATGTCCCCCCTAGACAACAAGCATGTCCCCCCTCCCCTAGACAACGAGCATGCCCCCCCTAGACAACAAGCATGCCCCCCTAGACAATGAGCATTCCCCCCCCTAGACAATGAGCATGTCCCCCTCCCATGACTTTGTGCCCTTTTTGTATGTGTGTGTTATTTGTGTCTTCCAGGACCGTACCTGCTGTGGACTACTTCGGAATCGAAGGATTACGTCGATGACAAACATTTCTAACAAATAAAATGGTCAACAAGGGTGTGTCTGCGTTTTTTTGTTCAATTAAATTTATATTTGTTAAAAACTGTGTGATTTGTATTTTTGCAACACTCTTCATAGTTTGCCATAGTAGTGGTGCTAGATAGATGACGGTGCTCATTACTAAGGGCTGGCCTTAGTGTTTGCCTTAATTTTGGCAAATTCACACTAACGCCCATACCATTTCTACCGGTACCCACCACCACCATGGGTGCCGGGAAGAGCCGGGTACAAACAAGTACCTGACTGTATATAGATGGTTAGGTAGTGGGGCGGCCACAGGCTGTTATTGTGTCGCTGGAATAGCCCTCTAACAGTGGGCTATCCCAGCTCAGTAATGGTAGGCTGCTACTGCTTTTTTGTATCTGGCTGATTTGAAAAATGGGGGACACCCCATGCTGTTTTTTCCTCCAATTTTTGTCAAAAATGGTAAAAAAAACGTGTGGGACCCCCTTTATAAGGGGATACTAAGCTGTTTCCCCCATTTTTACAAAAACATGGAGGAAAAAACTACATGGGGTGCCCCCTATTTTTCAAATCAGCCAGATACAAAAAAGCAGCAGCCTGCCATTACTGAGCAGGGATAGCCCACTGTTAGGGGGCTATTCCAGCACAACAATAACAGCCTGCGGCTACCCCACTACCTGACCATCAATAGACTGTCAGGTACTAGTTTGTACACGGCTCTTCCCTGCACCCCTGGTGGCGGTGGGTACCGACGTAATGGTATGGGCGTTAGTGTGAATTTGTTAGAAATGTTGGTCATTGACGTAATCCTTCGAATCTGAAGTAGTCCACAGCAGGCAAGGTCCTGGAAGACACAAATAACACACACACTAAAAGGCTAATTGTCTAGGGGTGGCATATGCTCATTGACAAAAGGGGTGTAAAACATGCTCATTGCCAAGAAGGGGGGGGGGGATGCTAGTTGCCGAAGGGTAAGGAGGGCATGTTTGTTGTCTAGGGGGGGGACATGCTTTACTGTGGAGGATGTACTGAATTATTTTGACATGCGCCATGCATCTGTCAAATAAAATGGCAGCCTGTGAAACAGCAGAGGATGGCTGTTGAGCGGCTGCACACACGACAGACGGGAGTCACGTGGTCCTCCAGTGAGCAGCGCAGTGCAGAAAAGGGAAGGAAGAAGAGGCCCATGGACCGAAGTGAAGCAATGGACGATTGGGACAACGATCAAGAATTTTTAAATAAGGTAAGTGGAGTACCAGCCTGCACCAGCCTGCTTGAACACCAGCCTACCGCCAAGAAATTACCCAAACTTAGTTTAAAGTGTCCAACCCCTTTAAAGTACCCTGGGGGGTGGGGGCTATAAAATTGTAAAAAAAATTAAATAAAAGTTCCCCTCTCTTTTCCCTAGAACCGATATAGAAAATAAACAATAAAAATCATAAACATGTTAGTTACCGTTGAATCCTAAAAGTCCCAATCTAGAAATATTTAAAAACACTTCTTCCAGTCGGTGAACCCATAATGGAAAATATTGCACCAAATGTCTGCAACCTGTTTTTTTTTGCCATTTTACACCACATAACATTTACGCAAAGAAAACGCAGGCAAAACGCACCGTGTGATCGCGCCCTCCTAGTACCGTTTTTCAGGGTGACAGGTCCTCTTTAAACAGCTCCATACACCGAAGTATAGAAAAGTTATTGGCCTCACAATATGGCAAAATAAAGAATTTTTTTTCTACAAAAGATTTACAATTTTTTTAAATCAACTAAAACATAATAATTCTTCTATAAATTTGGTGTCTCTGTGATTGTACCAACCATAGGATAAAGCAGAGGTGTCATTTGGGGCGCACAGTGAAATCTGTAAAAACAGGGAAAGAAAGAAAATGACGCAAATGTGTTTTTTCACCAATATCAATGCTTTGGATTTTTTCCCGCTTCCTTTTACAATATGTAATACCGTTACTAGAAAGGACAATTTGTTACAAAGAAAACAAGCCTCACACAGCTCTGTACATGGAAAAATAAAAAGTTATGGAATATTGAAAGTGGGGAATGAAAAATGGAAACACAAAAACAAATAAGGGCCTAGTGGTTAAGGGGTTAAGTCACATATAGTAAAATAAAGTAGAATAGCAGGTACTGAGGGGGGTTTGGGGGTCCTATTTGGCAGGGTGTCACTTTAGCTGCCTATGCAGGCAGCAGTCACAGATACCTTACATCACGACTGCTGCTGCTGCTGCACACTCCCGGCTCTGCTACATGTGTTCTTCCCGGGCTAGATGGAGAAGGAGGAGGGGAGAGGGGGCAGGGACCTGCTGCTGGATCAGACACATAGCAGATAAAACAATCCTCCGAGGCTGCTGCTGGGAGACGTTCACTGCAGCTCTCAGCATTGTAGCAGCCTGTGCTCCATTCATAGAACAGCCCTGGGGAGGAGGACACTGGGCTCTGATTAGTCCCTGGGCTGGGGGCATGCCGGGCTGTGCTGGAGATTGCACAGTCCGCACTGAACTGAAGACAGGAGGAAGAAGGAGGCGGCGCTGGGGGCAGGACAAGGAGCCGGGACAACCACAGGTACTGCGGGGAAGGGAGGGAATAATTGGGACACCCAAACACCCAATAATTGACCCTGACACTATAGGGGACGGCATGCGGAGGCAGCGGCAGCAGCGGGAGGCTAGAGAGTGGCAGGGTAACATACCCCAAATGGACTCAGGCTTCAAACCAATTTAAAAAAATTCCTTTTGGCGAGGATAACGTGTAGCACTGTATGTATCAGTATTTGACCTGGTTATGGCGGCAGAGAGGAACAAAAGGAGGTGAGCAAGAAGCGCTGAAATGATTTCCTTTGTTTTTTTGGGATTTATAGAAGAACAAAGCGGGAGATGCCATTTTCTCGAGCTGGCAAAATATTCATCCGAGCAATGAGCAGTTGCAAGAACGCTAATGCTCGAACGAGCATCAAGCAAGGACGAGTATGATCGCTCATCTCTATTGCCAGCATCTTATAGATGGAAGGTCAGGAAGATCCAGCACTGCTAGACCCTCCTGACAGTTGTAATGGAGATCAGATGATGCCCTGCCATAGCGCTTCATCTGATCTCCCAGAGCGGAGAGCCTCCACACTGCCCTCTCCCTCTGCCTACAGGACCTGTATGTGTCTGGGATTTTTCTTTAAAAAAGGTGCAAAAAAGGCCCAAAATGCACCAAAACTTGCAGCACATACACCGCCAGGGCGCTGGAGTGACTTTGGGACAAGGCACAAGTCATGAATCTGGCTTTACACAGCGTTGCACTAACAGTAGTACTATGTTTATGCCAGTATAGTGAAGTGGCAGGAATGGTTCTGTTTGACTTTTGAGTAATGAAAAGTCACAAAAACCCTCTATGCGACTTTATTGCGGCTTTTATATGCTGAAAAAGCCCAGCAAAAACAATTATAAATCTCATTAAGGAGGGAGAAGAGAAAAGAAAGTCCAATAGCCGGCACTGCTCACACCAAAATTAGCAAACACCTTCTGCAGACCAAAGGCAGGAGAATGGGCATTAGGGAAATAAAAGCAGTCCAGGGTGCACGTCCAATATATGCAGACAAATGAGGCAAAAAAAGAGAGGAAAGTGCAGCACTCACCGGAATGATGTTAAAAACTCTTCTTTATTGTAGTAGAGGTGACAGGAAAGAGTGAGGAGCTGCCTCGCTAAGGAGACAGGCCATTTCGCTTGTACACACGCCTTTGTTGCACTCTATGGGAGCTGCCCTTATCTGGAGACTACACCCTTTCCCGTGCAAAGAGGTTGCACAGTATTTACACTATACTGTGCAGGATCTAATGCGATTCATTAGAACTGATGGGGAGCCTGAGCTCTGGCTTTATTTTTGCATTCAAACTTCCATATATACATAATTCTGCTGCATTCAATTTTTCTAATACAACTAACACTGTTACATACAATTTCTGGGGATGTATGAACTCTGCAGCATGTTTGTAATTTTGATGACCTGAAGCATGTGATCAGTCATGTACTTGTGACATTATTTAAAGTCCTAGAATTTTTTACATGCTGCTGGGACTGATATTCTCCTCCACCCAGCAGGTTTCTGAACAGGATTGCGCACATCTCTTTATGCTCTTCTCAAAAACATCTACCCACCCTCCTTTCCTCTCCAAGATATGGATTCACACAACAACCAACCAAACCAAGGCAGCCAGAGGGATAAGGAAAAATGCCCCCCAGCTGGCAAACGGCTGCAGATGGCTAATGAGAGTAAATTATAGAATGGCTTATTTTAGCTTAGTGCAGAGTTAGGCGAAAGGTTTTTTACTTTACAGTTCTTCTTAAACATAAGCTACACAACATGTTCATGTTGTGGTCCATTTATGATTTATTTGCTATAATTTTCTAAATGAAGCAGTTTAATTACTAATATACTAAGGTGAATAAATCACTCTTAAAGGAAACCTACCACTTAGAATGGTAGGGGTAAGCTGTAAGTACCGAGCACCAGCTCAGGGTGAGCTGGTGCCAGTACTTACTTTCGTTAGTGTTATAAACCACGGTATTGCGGTTTTAACACTTTTTAAACTTTAGAGCAGAACGGGCTTCGGCGCTGTGCGCGACCGTGCACGCGCAACATCTCTGCTATTTCCTATGAAGGCGCGCGCACGAAGGCGTGCGCATACAGCGCCGAAGCCTCTGCTGCTCTAAAGTTTAAAAAGTGTTAAAACTGCGATACCGCGGTTTATAACACTAACGAAAGTAAGTACCGGCACCAGCTCACCCTGAACTGGTGCTCGGTACTTACAGTTTACACCGACCATTCTAAATGGTAGGTTTCCTTTAAAGGGCACCTACCACCACAAATCTACCTATAAAGGTAGATCGGGTGGTAGGTGTATGTATGGGACGTGAGGATAGCCCTTTTTAGAGCTAATCCTCACGTCCCCGCTAGCCTAGCATAAACTTTATTGCCCTAATATGTTAATTTAATTAAGCGGCTACCGGGGCGTGGAGTAGCCGGACACGAGGCTACACGGCGCGGCTACTCCACGCCCCAGTAGCTGCTTTCCCCCGCCTACCCTGTGATCTTCGGCGCGCAGCTCCTGGCAGCTGCGCGCCCTCATCCGAGAAGCCGGAGTTCTGCGCATGCGCAGTAACTCCGGCCTCGTTCCCGAGATCGCGCATCTTGGCCGGAGTTACTGCGCATGCGCAGAACTCCGGCTTCTCGGACGAGGGCGCGCAGCTGCCAGGAGCTGCGCGCCGAAGATCACAGGGTAGGCGGGGGAAAGCAGCTACTGGGGCGTGGAGTAGCTGCGCCGTGTAGCCTCGTGTCCGGCTACTCCACGCCCCGGTAGCCGCTTAATTAAATTAACATATTAGGGCAATAAAGTTTATGCTAGGCTAGCGGGGACGTGAGGATTAGCTCTAAAAAGGGCTATCCTCACGTCCCATACATCCACCTACCACCCGATCTACCTTTATAGGTAGATTCGTGGTGGTAGGTTCCCTTTAAGGCATGCTCACCTGACTTGCTGCAAACTTATATTTGTAGATGGGGTGCAAATATTATTCCTTTTCTCATAACACTAAATGTTTACCAACTTATTCTTGTAAAGAAAGTGAATACGCAGATGTAAAAGCTGACAAAAAAATCATGTACAAAATGGTGCCTCACATTTTTTAAGATGTATATACCAGCATCTTCAGATTAGTGCAAATCAACTGATAAATATACTACTAATCTATTACAAGAAGTTCTAAAGAACAGTTAGAAACTTTTTCAAAGTGTTAATTAAAGGTGACTTGGTGTTGGTACTTTTGCCAGTTTTCCGACACAACTCATTGGTATGAAGTACACAATTTAGTAGATAATATTAAAAGTTTCCATTTTTCCATGTAAAGAGCTTTATAATGGCTTGTTTTGTGTATAAAAATTTTTTATCTTGCCATGTACTGGGAAGCTGAAAATTATTTAAAAAGAAATTGCATCTGTGCCATTTAGTTGTTGGCTTTTTTTGTACAACTTATGATGGGAATTCCAAATGACACATCCCTCATATTTTTGGGGTCAGTATGATCATGAAGATATCAAATTTATATAGGTTTCATTATGTTTTAATAGATTTTTATTGTTTTATTTTTCATACAAAATAAAGTCTTTGTTTTATCATATTCTGATGCCAACTATTTTTCACACTTCGGTATACAGACTTGTGTGAGGTACAGTTTTTTGCTGGACAAGATACTGCTTTCATTGCTACCATTTTGGGGACTTAAGAACTTTCAATTTTCTTTTGTTAAGATTTTTATATGTTGCAAATTGGCTAGAGCTGATTTGGACATTCGGATATTCTTTTTCCGTTATGTGGTTAACCACCCAGAATAATCATTTTTATATTTTGATACATATAATTTTCTCTATTTTGATAGGGCATTTTTGGAATCCTTACATGCCTATGATAATGTTTGTTTTTATTTGGTTTCTAAAGAAAGGGAATGATTTAAACTTTTTTTTATATTTTACATTTTTTTTTGGTACTTCAACTCTAGGGTGTCTTGCTAAGGGTCTCAGTAAGAGACCCTTGGTAAGGATCCCAGCTGTCATTGCAACTGATCGTATGCCCACAATGAAATAATGGGGATGATGATTATTTAGAAGTTGGGGGTGCGTATCATTTAAGTGCCAAGATTGTGTTTGATTTTGGCACTTAACCCCTTAACGCTCTGCGCCGTAGCTCTACGGCGCAGAGGTATAAGGAGTGTATGAGGAGGGCTCACGGGCTAATAACCACGGGTGGTGCTTGCAACGATCGCGGCTATTAACCCTTTCATTGCCACCGGCAAAGTCGCCGGTGGCGTTTAAAAGATCGTTTAAAAGATCGGTTGCCATGGTAGCCTCGGGTCTTCGTTTGACCCTAGGCTATCTGGCTTCTGCAGATTCGTTACAATGAGCCAGTGGCTCATTGTAATGAATGTGCTGCAAAAATGCCATATATTGCAATACAGAAGTATTACAGTATATGGTAGGAGCGATCTGACCATCTAGGATTAATGTACCCTAGATGTTCTAAGAAATAGTGGGAAAAAAAAGAAAAAAAAGTTTAAAAAATAAAAAAAATTAATAAAATATTAAAAATTCAAATCACCCCCCTAGAACTGATATAAAACATAATAAACAGTAAAAATCACAAACGTGTTAAGTATCGCCGCATCCCAAAATGCCCGATCTTTCAAAGTATAAAAACGGTTGAAGCCAGCGGTGACCTCCGAGACGGGAAATGGCGCCCAAATGTCCGAAATGCGACTTTTACACCTTTTAACATCACATAAAAAATGAAATAAAAAATGATCAAAATGTCGCACAGACCTCAGAATGGTAGCAATGAAAACGCCAGCTCATTTTGCAAAAAATGACACCTCACAACTCCGTGCGCCAAAGTTTGAAAAAGTTATTAGCGTCAGAAGATGGCAAAATTTTTTTTTTTTGTACACATTCGTTTAATTTTTGAAAATGTATTAAAACACAATAAAACCTATATAAATTTGGTATCACTGCGATCGCACCGAATGAAAGAATAAAGCTGAGTTGTTATTTCGACAGTCAAAGTCGAAAAAACTGACAAGAACGTGACACACGTACATTTTTTTTCAATTTTTCCACATTTGGAATTTTTTTTCAGCTTCGCAGTACACAGCATGTTAAAATAAATAACATTACAAGAAAGTAAAATTTACGCACAAAATAAGCCCTCACACAGGTCTGTACACGTAAAAATGAAAAAGTTATGGATTTTTGAAGTTGGAGAGCGAGAAATGAGCGGAAAAACCCTGCGTCCTTAAGGGGTTAAAGTGTTCATATGATTTATATGGTCAACACATAAAAAGAAAAAAAAAATCAGAATGAGTATTTTTTTGCCCTTTTGCTAAGCATTTTTTTTAAAATAAAAAGTGATCAAAAAGTTCCACATTTCCCAAGGTGATATAAATTAAAACATCTGCTTGTCACCCTGTAGTGCTCTATCGCACAAAAAATAAAACATGTTGTTAGACTATGGTAAATGTTTTGAAATGTGTTTTTTATTTTTTAATGGTATTAAAACAGTAAAAAAAAAGTTGGTATAACCGTGATCATACTGATACCGGCGCTTGTCTTCTCCAAGCTTGACATGCCGGGATCACCTAGAAAAGAGAGCTATAAAAAGCAGCACGGGCCCGGGGACAAGATACCCAGTGCTCCGATGTCACGGACACCCACACTATGGATCGCGGGTGCACCCGTGCTTCTCTCCGCTGTCCCGGTCCCGGGCCAGCTCCAGCTGCCAGGGACTTACCTCTACACACTTCTAGTTCCCGCGTGTGGGCCCGCTCCCTAGGGCGCACATGCGGCGGTACTTCAAGATTTAAAGGGCCAGCGCACAGGTGATTGGCGCTGGTCACTTCTGGGAATGCATTTAATCCAGCAGCTCCCATCATTCCCTGCTGGATCTTCAAGTATTCCTGTGAATAGAATGCCACCGTGTTCCTGTGTCTTCAGCGTTACCTGTGTTTCTCCGTGTTCCTGTGTCTCCAGTGTTAACTGTGTTCCTCTGTGTTCCTGTGTCTGCAGTGTTCCTCTGTGTTCCTGTGTCTCCAGCATTACCAGTGTTCCCCCGTGTTCCTGTGTCTCCAGCAGTCCTGTGTCTCCAGCGTGTTATGCGTTCCTGTCCCGTGTGCCAGCTCCGGTTTCCTGACGTAAGTCCTACTGTCTCCTGCATCGCTACCTTGGCTGCCACCACGGGCTAGTCGCACCTGTGGAATGACCTGGTGGTACCCCGCTGCAGCAAGACCATCCTGCATAGCAGCAGGCTCTGGTGAAGACCAGGTGCCACTTAGACTCCAGGCCCCAGGTGTCGGCTAGTACCATCTCCCGTGGTGGTCAAGCAAATTTTGAAATGTAGAAGTGTTAAGGAACCACAGAAGTGGATAGTTACAGAGCAGGGTCACCAAGCATTGAGGCTCAAAAAAGTGCATAAAGTGCATAAAAGTCAACAGTGCTCTGCTAACTCAGTGTTCTGGAAGAATGTACAAAAATGCCTTGAATGCCTTCCCATTAGAGTGCAAAAGTTCCTGTTGATGTAATTCATTACATAGGTGTCCAAATATTTTACCTTGTAGTGTATATACACCTCCTATTGTTAGATGTCTGAGTAAAATACATACAAAAATTTGAATTAGTGCAATTTGTCTTTTTAAGACTTAAGACGTATCAATCATATTTTTATTTTCATTCGCAATAGTTCAGTTAAATCTTACTAAATTTACAGTTTCTGATTTTAAACACATGAATACCATCAAAGCCATCTGTCATTTGCGGTCCCACCATTTTATAATACTTTTTCAGTTTAAGTACAAAAAGCAACCTGTATTTGTCTACAACATTCCTTATTTTAATAGACCCTCAGGTTCACCAATGTGACAGCTTTGAAGCTCCTTTGATACAAGCAGTGTAATGCAGGTAATTCATTCAGCTATTGAGCATACAATCTACAGAAGATAATTAGCAGAGCCATCCCAATGGACACTCTAGCAGACATGGATTCTTTTCCACTACCCCTTAGCATAGCATTCAAAACAATCAATAAAATAAAAAAGCAAGCTTGTAAATAATGCCAAACCAGCTCTTTGTAATATACAATGGAAGCAAAATCCTTTACTTATTAAAACTGACATATAGCCGGTGTTGAAGTACAAAAGCAGAATTTGTAGGCATACCCTAGGGACCCTCATAATACTCAATCAGTTGCAGATCAGCAGGACTGGCTTACTTCTTTCTTATAATATCAACCATAAACATTTGCCTTTGTGCATATCAGAAACCACATACTCATTTTCAGCACATTACATGGTATTTTTCAAGTGTGAAATGAAAAGTCAAATATTTTACTCAACCTTTTTTGTGAGGGTATTATAGTCAGAGGCATTCAGCACATAAAAGGGTGATAAGCTTTACCAGTTATACAGCTTCACGGTGATTTCCAATGAGCTGTGAAACCTCAGTTGCAATTTGACTTCTTGCATGAAGTGACACAAGGACAATCTTGATGGTTTTGGTATGGTACGATAGTGCTACAGGTAAAGACTACTTGAGAGAAATACATCACTACTAGAGATGAGCGAACATACTCGTCCGAGCTTGATGCTCGATCGAGCATTAGCGTACTCGTAACTGCTCGTTGCTCGGACGAGTATTTCGCCCGCTCGAGAAAATGGCAGCTCCCGCCGTTTTGCTTTTTGGCGGCCAGAAACAGAGCCAATCACAAGCCAGGAGACTCTGCACTCCACCCAGCATGACGTGGTACCCTTACACGTAGATAGCAGTGGTTGGCTGGCCAGATCAGGTGACCCTGGGATAGACTAGCCGCTGCCCGCGCTGCTCGGATCATTCTCTGTCTGGATGCCGCTAGGGAGAGAGCTGCTGCTGGTCAGGGAAAGCGTTAGGGTGTTCTATTAGCTTACTGTTAGGCAGGAGTGATTCTAAAAGAACCCAACAGCCCTTCTTAGGGCTACAATAACGTTATATTTTTTTTTTTTTTTATTTGCAGCTAGTACCATATTGTGAGGAATTAGCAGGGGGACTTGGCTACCGTTGTGTTTAGCTCTTAGTGACACACATATCCACCTCAAACACCAAAGTGGGAAAATTTATTAGGGGTTTGAGTAGAATTAGGCACAGTCTGCCAGTTTCTTTTTATTTTACGTTTATTTTTTTCATAACTCAGCGTCATCTCATCTGGCATAGTAGTGTGCTGTAATACTTGGCTAGAAAATAGCCATAGGAGAATACAAACGTCTTAATTACGCCTACAGTAGCGTTATATATATTTGATTTCTGGTTGATCTGCTGGTGGCTGTACTTGCTGCAGTGCATCTACTATCAAATTGGGAGCAATTTGGAGTCAGACTTGCGACCACTGTGTTTTAGTGACGCACATATCCATCGCAAAGACCGAAGTGGGAAAATTTATTAGGGCCCGGGGTTGTATTTCAATTAGGCACAGTCTGCCAGTTTCTTTTTATTTTACGTTTATTTTTTTCATAACTCAGCGTCATCTCATCTGGCATAGTAGTGTGCTGTAATACTTGGCTAGAAAATAGCCATAGGAGAATACAAACGTCTTAATTACGCCTACAGTAGCGTTATATATATTTGATTTCTGGTTGATCTGCTGGTGGCTGTACTTGCTGTAGTGCATCTACTATCAAATTGGGAGCAATTTGGAGTCAGACTTGCGACCACTGTGTTTTAGTGACGCACATATCCATCGCAAAGACCGAAGTGGGAAAATTTATTAGGGCCCGGGGTTGTATTTCAATTAGGCACAGTCTGCCAGTTTCTTTTTATTTTACGTTTATTTTTTTCATAACTCAGCGTCATCTCATCTGGCATAGTAGTGTGCTGTAATACTTGGCTAGAAAATAGCCATAGGAGAATACAAACGTCTTAATTACGCCTACAGTAGCGTTATATATATTTGATTTCTGGTTGATCTGCTGGTGGCTGTACTTGCTGCAGTGCATCTACTATCAAATTGGGAGCAATTTGGAGTCAGACTTGCGACCACTGTGTTTTAGTGACGCACATATCCATCGCAAAGACCGAAGTGGGAAAATTTATTAGGGCCCGGGGTTGTATTTCAATTAGGCACAGTCTGCCAGTTTCTTTTTATTTTACGTTTATTTTTTTCATAACTCAGCGTCATCTCATCTGGCATAGTAGTGTGCTGTAATACTTGGCTAGAAAATAGCCATAGGAGAATACAAACGTCTTAATTACGCCTACAGTAGCGTTATATATATTTGATTTCTGGTTGATCTGCTGGTGGCTGTACTTGCTGTAGTGCATCTACTATCAAATTGGGAGCAATTTGGAGTCAGACTTGCGACCACTGTGTTTTAGTGACGCACATATCCATCGCAAAGACCGAAGTGGGAAAATTTATTAGGGCCCGGGGTTGTATTTCAATTAGGCACAGTCTGCCAGTTTCTTTTTATTTTACGTTTATTTTTTTCATAACTCAGCGTCATCTCATCTGGCATAGTAGTGTGCTGTAATACTTGGCTAGAAAATAGCCATAGGAGAATACAAACGTCTTAATTACGCCTACAGTAGCGTTATATATATTTGATTTCTGGTTGATCTGCTGGTGGCTGTACTTGCTGCAGTGCATCTACTATCAAATTGGGAGCAATTTGGAGTCAGACTTGCGACCACTGTGTTTTAGTGACGCACATATCCATCGCAAAGACCGAAGTGGGAAAATTTATTAGGGCCCGGGGTTGTATTTCAATTAGGCACAGTCTGCCAGTTTCTTTTTATTTTACGTTTATTTTTTTCATAACTCAGCGTCATCTCATCTGGCATAGTAGTGTGCTGTAATACTTGGCTAGAAAATAGCCATAGGAGAATACAAACGTCTTAATTACGCCTACAGTAGCGTTATATATATTTGATTTCTGGTTGATCTGCTGGTGGCTGTACTTGCTGCAGTGCATCTACTATCAAATTGGGAGCAATTTGGAGTCAGACTTGCGACCACTGTGTTTTAGTGACGCACATATCCATCGCAAAGACCGAAGTGGGAAAATTTATTAGGGCCCGGGGTTGTATTTCAATTAGGCACAGTCTGCCAGTTTCTTTTTATTTTACGTTTATTTTTTTCATAACTCAGCGTCATCTCATCTGGCATAGTAGTGTGCTGTAATACTTGGCTAGAAAATAGCCATAGGAGAATACAAACGTCTTAATTACGCCTACAGTAGCGTTATATATATTTGATTTCTGGTTGATCTGCTGGTGGCTGTACTTGCTGTAGTGCATCTACTATCAAATTGGGAGCAATTTGGAGTCAGACTTGCGACCACTGTGTTTTAGTGACGCACATATCCATCGCAAAGACCGAAGTGGGAAAATTTATTAGGGCCCGGGGTTGTATTTCAATTAGGCACAGTCTGCCAGTTTCTTTTTATTTTACGTTTATTTTTTTCATAACTCAGCGTCATCTCATCTGGCATAGTAGTGTGCTGTAATACTTGGCTAGAAAATAGCCATAGGAGAATACAAACGTCTTAATTACGCCTACAGTAGCGTTATATATATTTGATTTCTGGTTGATCTGCTGGTGGCTGTACTTGCTGCAGTGCATCTACTATCAAATTGGGAGCAATTTGGAGTCAGACTTGCGACCACTGTGTTTTAGTGACGCACATATCCATCGCAAAGACCGAAGTGGGAAAATTTATTAGGGCCCGGGGTTGTATTTCAATTAGGCACAGTCTGCCAGTTTCTTTTTATTTTACGTTTATTTTTTTCATAACTCAGCGTCATCTCATCTGGCATAGTAGTGTGCTGTAATACTTGGCTAGAAAATAGCCATAGGAGAATACAAACGTCTTAATTACGCCTACAGTAGCGTTATATATATTTGATTTCTGGTTGATCTGCTGGTGGCTGTACTTGCTGCAGTGCATCTACTATCAAATTGGGAGCAATTTGGAGTCAGACTTGCGACCACTGTGTTTTAGTGACGCACATATCCATCGCAAAGACCGAAGTGGGAAAATTTATTAGGGCCCGGGGTTGTATTTCAATTAGGCACAGTCTGCCAGTTTCTTTTTATTTTACGTTTATTTTTTTCATAACTCAGCGTCATCTCATCTGGCATAGTAGTGTGCTGTAATACTTGGCTAGAAAATAGCCATAGGAGAATACAAACGGCTTACTTACGCCTACAGTAGCGTTATATATATTTGATTTCTGGTTGATCTGCTGGTGGCTGTACTTGCTGCAGTGCATCTACTATCAAATTGGGAGCAATTTGGAGTCAGACTTGCGACCACTGTGTTTTAGTGACGCACATATCCATCGCAAAGACCGAAGTGGGAAAATTTATTAGGGCCCGGGGTTGTATTTCAATTAGGCACAGTCTGCCAGTTTCTTTTTATTTTACGTTTATTTTTTTCATAACTCAGCGTCATCTCATCTGGCATAGTAGTGTGCTGTAATACTTGGCTAGAAAATAGCCATAGGAGAATACAAACGTCTTAATTACGCCTACAGTAGCGTTATATATATTTGATTTCTGGTTGATCTGCTGGTGGCTGTACTTGCTGCAGTGCATCTACTATCAAATTGGGAGCAATTTGGAGTCAGACTTGCGACCACTGTGTTTTAGTGACGCACATATCCATCGCAAAGACCGAAGTGGGAAAATTTATTAGGGCCCGGGGTTGTATTTCAATTAGGCACAGTCTGCCAGTTTCTTTTTATTTTACGTTTATTTTTTTCATAACTCAGCGTCATCTCATCTGGCATAGTAGTGTGCTGTAATACTTGGCTAGAAAATAGCCATAGGAGAATACAAACGTCTTAATTACGCCTACAGTAGCGTTATATATATTTGATTTCTGGTTGATCTGCTGGTGGCTGTACTTGCTGTAGTGCATCTACTATCAAATTGGGAGCAATTTGGAGTCAGACTTGCGACCACTGTGTTTTAGTGACGCACATATCCATCGCAAAGACCGAAGTGGGAAAATTTATTAGGGCCCGGGGTTGTATTTCAATTAGGCACAGTCTGCCAGTTTCTTTTTATTTTACGTTTATTTTTTTCATAACTCAGCGTCATCTCATCTGGCATAGTAGTGTGCTGTAATACTTGGCTAGAAAATAGCCATAGGAGAATACAAACGTCTTAATTACGCCTACAGTAGCGTTATATATATTTGATTTCTGGTTGATCTGCTGGTGGCTGTACTTGCTGCAGTGCATCTACTATCAAATTGGGAGCAATTTGGAGTCAGACTTGCGACCACTGTGTTTTAGTGACGCACATATCCATCGCAAAGACCGAAGTGGGAAAATTTATTAGGGCCCGGGGTTGTATTTCAATTAGGCACAGTCTGCCAGTTTCTTTTTATTTTACGTTTATTTTTTTCATAACTCAGCGTCATCTCATCTGGCATAGTAGTGTGCTGTAATACTTGGCTAGAAAATAGCCATAGGAGAATACAAACGTCTTAATTACGCCTACAGTAGCGTTATATATATTTGATTTCTGGTTGATCTGCTGGTGGCTGTACTTGCTGCAGTGCATCTACTATCAAATTGGGAGCAATTTGGAGTCAGACTTGCGACCACTGTGTTTTAGTGACGCACATATCCATCGCAAAGACCGAAGTGGGAAAATTTATTAGGGCCCGGGGTTGTATTTCAATTAGGCACAGTCTGCCAGTTTCTTTTTATTTTACGTTTATTTTTTTCATAACTCAGCGTCATCTCATCTGGCATAGTAGTGTGCTGTAATACTTGGCTAGAAAATAGCCATAGGAGAATACAAACGGCTTACTTACGCCTACAGTAGCGTTATATATATTTGATTTCTGGTTGATCTGCTGGTGGCTGTACTTGCTGCAGTGCATCTACTATCAAATTGGGAGCAATTTGGAGTCAGACTTGCGACCACTGTGTTTTAGTGACGCACATATCCATCGCAAAGACCGAAGTGGGAAAATTTATTAGGGCCCGGGGTTGTATTTCAATTAGGCACAGTCTGCCAGTTTCTTTTTATTTTACGTTTATTTTTTTCATAACTCAGCGTCATCTCATCTGGCATAGTAGTGTGCTGTAATACTTGGCTAGAAAATAGCCATAGGAGAATACAAACGTCTTAATTACGCCTACAGTAGCGTTATATATATTTGATTTCTGGTTGATCTGCTGGTGGCTGTACTTGCTGCAGTGCATCTACTATCAAATTGGGAGCAATTTGGAGTCAGACTTGCGACCACTGTGTTTTAGTGACGCACATATCCATCGCAAAGACCGAAGTGGGAAAATTTATTAGGGCCCGGGGTTGTATTTCAATTAGGCACAGTCTGCCAGTTTCTTTTTATTTTACGTTTATTTTTTTCATAACTCAGCGTCATCTCATCTGGCATAGTAGTGTGCTGTAATACTTGGCTAGAAAATAGCCATAGGAGAATACAAACGTCTTAATTACGCCTACAGTAGCGTTATATATATTTGATTTCTGGTTGATCTGCTGGTGGCTGTACTTGCTGCAGTGCATCTACTATCAAATTGGGAGCAATTTGGAGTCAGACTTGTGACCACTGTGTTTTAGTGACGCACATATCCATCGCAAAGACCGAAGTGGGAAAATTTATTAGGGCCCGGGGTTGTATTTCAATTAGGCACAGTCTGCCATTTCCTTTTTTATTTTACGTTTATTTTTTTCATAACTCAGCGTCATCTCATCTGGCATAGTAGTGTGCTGTAATACTTGGCTAGAAAATAGCCATAGCAATAGGATAGCATCGTTTCGTTTTAAAAACTAAAAAACACAAAAAAAAAAACAAAACAAAAAAAAAAAAGTTAAAAAAAAAATACAAGTTATAACTCTCATTTTCAAAATGTTTAACCCGAGGGCTAGGGGTAGAGGACGAGGGCGGGGACGTGGGCGTCCAACTACTGCAGGGGTCAGAGGCCGTGGTCCTGGGCGGGGTGAGACACCACCTGCTTATGAGGGAGCAGGGGAACGCCGCAGAGCTACACTCCCTAGGTTCATGTCTGAAGTTACTGGGAATCGTGGTAGAGCACTGTTGAGGCCAGAACAGTGCGAACAGGTGATGTCGTGGATTGCCGACAATGCTTCGAGCAATTTGTCGACCAGTCAGTCTTCCACGCAGTCCACCCATGTCACCGAAATCGGCACTCCTCCAGCTCCTGCACCTCAACCTCAGCCCCCCCAGTCTGCCCCCTCCCAGCAAAATTTGCCATTTGAACCGGCATACTCTGAGGAACTGTTTTCTGGACCCTTCCCACAGTCACAAACCACTTGTCCGGTTGCTGATGAGCAATTTTCCGATGCCCAGGTTTTCCACCAGTCGCAGTCTGTGGGTGATGATGACCTTGTTGACGTAGTGGAAGAAGTGTGTAAAGAGGTGTCCGACGATGAGGAGACACGGTTGTCAGACAGTGGGGAAGTTGTTGTCAGGGCAGGAAGTCCGAGGGGGGAGCAGACTGAGGGATCGGAGGATGATGAGGTGACAGACCCAAGCTGGGTTGAGAGGCCGGGTGAACACAGTGCTTCTGAGACGGAGGAGAGTCCTCGACCAGAACAGGTTGGAAGAGGCAGTGGTGGGGCCAGACGGAGAGGCAGGGCCAGAGCTGGTGCATCAGCGCCAAATGTGTCAACTAGTGAAGCTCCCGTGGCGAGGGCTCCTGCGGCGAGGGCTAGATTTTCAGAAGTCTGGAGTTTCTTTAAGGAAACACCGGATGACCGGCGGACTGTGGTGTGCCACATTTGCCAAACCAGGATCAGCAGGGGTTCCACCACTACTAGCTTAACTACCACCAGTATGCGCAGGCATATGAATGCTAAACACCCCACTCAGTGGCAACAAGCGCGTTCACCTCCGGCCGTGCACACCACTGCTCCTTCCCCTGTGTCAGCTGATAGTCAGCCCCCTGCCCAGGACCCTGCCACAAAAACCCCATCGTCACCTCCACGATCCTCCACAGCATCCACCAGCGTTCAGCTCTCCATACCCCAGACGCTGGAGCGGAAACGCAAATATAGTGCAACCCACCCGCACGCCCAAGCCCTTAATGTGCACATCTCCAGATTGCTAAGCCTGGAGATGCTTCCCTATAGGCTAGTAGAGACCGAGGCCTTTTGCAGCCTCATGGCGGCGGCCGCCCCTCGGTATTCGGTCCCCAGCCGCCACTACTTTTCCCGATGTGCCGTCCCAGCCCTGCACCAGCATGTGTCAGACAACATAATCCGTGCCCTGACCAACGCCGTTTCTGACAAGGTCCACCTGACCACGGACACGTGGACGAGTGCTGCCGGGCAGGGCCACTATATATCTCTGGCGGCACATTGGGTTAACTTGGTGGAGGCTGGGACCGAGTGTGACCCTGCGGCTGGTCATATACTGCCGACGCCGAGGATTGCGGGGCCTACCTCGGTCCAGGTGTTTGAGGCCTACTATGCCTCCTCCTCCTCCCACCCCTCCTCCACCTCCTCCTCCGAACGACCATCCGTGGGCATGGCGCCATCAGTCGGTAGCTCTAGGCACAGCAGCAGTGCCGTCGCTAAGCGACAGCAGGCGGTGCTCAAACTGCTGAGCCTAGGCGATAAAAGGCACACCGCCCAAGAACTATTACAGGGCATCACGGCGCAGACTGATCTGTGGCTGGCACCGCTGAACCTGAAGCCAGGCATGGTTGTGTGTGACAACGGCCGTAACCTGGTGGCGGCTCTGCAACTCGGCAGACTGACACATGTGCCATGCCTGGCCCATGTGTTAAATCTGATAGTTCAGCGTTTCCTCAAGACATACCCCAATCTGTCTGATTTGCTCACGAAGGTGCGCCGCATCTGTGCGCATTTCAGGAAGTCCAGCACAGATGCTGCCACTCTCAGGGCAGCGCAGCGCCGCCTCCAACTGCCCGCTCACCGACTGTTGTGCGACGTGCCCACGAGGTGGAATTCAACACTGACCATGTTATCCAGAGTTTACCAGCAGCGCCGAGCAATTGTAGACTGCCAGATGTCAACTTCCACCAGAACTGTTAGTCAGGTCAGTCAGCTTCCTCAAGTCTACAATGAGGAGTGGACGTGGATGTCTGATATCTGTCAGGTGCTGAGTAACTTTGAGGAGTCAACACAGATGGTCAGTGGCGATGCCGCCATCATCAGCCTCACCATCCCGCTGCTTGGCCTGTTGAAAAACTCTCTGGTCAGCATGAAGTCGGAAGCTTTGCGCTCCTCACAAGAGACGGGGGAAGAAGATTCCCTTGTTGATAGCCAAAGCACCCTTAGGTCTGTTTCTCAGCGCATATCGGAGGAGGTGGAGGTGGAGGAGGATGAGGAGGAAGAGGAGGAGAATGTTGGCGAGACACAAGAGGGGACCATTGTTGAGTCCTACACTGTTGAGCGTGTATGGGCAGAAGAAGAGGAGTTGGAGGAGTTGGAGGAGGAGGAAATGGACAGTCAGGCCAGTGAGGGGAGTGAATTCTTACGCGTTGGTACTCTGGCGCATATGGCAGATTTCATGCTAGGCTGCCTATCCCGTGACCCTCGCGTTCAAAGAATTTATTCCAGCACCGATTACTGGGTGTTCACTCTCCTGGACCCACGGTACAAGCAAAATCTTTCCACTCTCATCCCTGGAGAGGAAAGGAGTGTGAGAATGCATGAATACCAGCAGGCCCTGGTGCACAAGCTGAAACAGTATTTCCCTTCTGACAGCGCTAGCGGCAGAGTGCGTAGTTCTGCGGGACAAGTAGCGAGGGAGAGTAGGCGAGCAGGCAGCTTGTCCAGCACTGGCAAGGGTACGCTTTACAAGGCTTTTGCCAGCTTTATGTCACCCCAGCAAGACACTGTCACCTGTCCCCAGTCTCGGCAGAGTAGGGCTGATCTTTACAGAAAGATGGTGAGGGAGTACGTAGCTGACCATACCATCGTCCTAAATGATCACACAGCTCCCTACAACTACTGGGTTTCAAAGCTGGACATGTGGCACGAACTGGCGCTCTACGCCTTGGAGGTTCTTGCCTGCCCTGCCGCTAGCGTCTTGTCAGAGCGGGTTTTCAGTGCAGCTGGTGGCATCATCACCGATAAGCGTACACGCCTGTCGACTGACAGCGCTGACAGGCTGACGCTTATCAAGATGAATAAAGCATGGATTTCTCCTATTTTCAAATCTCCAGCAGGTGAAGGAAGCTCAACCTGAATAATTTATCCACTCCTCCTCCTCCTCATTTTCCTCCTTCTCCTCCTCTTTCTACAGTAAAGCAGAGGAAACTGGCTGTTTTTTGACAGGGCCCACTGACTCTAGGTATAGTACTTTATGCATTTAATTTTTCTGGAGGGCCACCGACACGGTCCTCTGTTTTAAACAATTTTTGGGAGTGCCACATACAGGCACTCAATCTATTCAATTTTTCTGGAGGGCCACCTTTCCGGTCCTCTGTTTTAAACAATTTTTTGGGACTGCCACATACAGGCACTCAATCTATTCCATTTTTCTGGAGGGCCACCTACCTGCTCCTGTAAGGATATTAATACGATTGCTCACCTGTATGTGGAATCGCCAAGGTCTGGAAGCAGGTGGGAGTCCAGTGGCCGACAATACGGCAGAATCTCGTAGCTGAAGCAAGCGTGGACAAGCAGTCCAGGTTCGGTACACAGATAAGCAGAGCAGATTGAAGGATAAGGCAGAAGCGTAGTCAATAGCAGTCCAGGTTTGGTACACAGATAAGCAGAGCAGTTTAAAGGATAAGGCAGAAGCGTAGTCAATAGCAGTCCAGGTTTGGTACACAGATAAACATAGCAGTTGCAGGAGGCTCAGGAGAGTTGCTGGACTATGGCTGGATGCACAATAATCTGGCAAAGAGGGAGTGTCAAGGCTTCACTAAATAGGCAGTTCAAGGCTCTGGTCAATTAGGTAATCAAGGCATGGATCAAGGAACAAAACTGTGGAACTGATTCAGAACTGGAGCTGTCCAGAAGGCCAGTAGCTCAGTGGGAAGAGCTACTGCCTGGGATACAAGAGGTTCTGGGTTCGGATCCTGACAGTACTCCCCTTCTTCCAGGATGACCTCTGGGCATCCTAGGGTCTGGTTTGTCAGGGTGTCTTTGATGAAATTCTCTGGCAAGTCTAGGAGCATGAACATTTTCCACTGGTTCCCAAGAATTTTCCTCAGGGCCATATCCCTTCCACTTGATTAGGTACTGAAGCTTATTTCGATGAATTCTCGAGTCCAAGATCTTTTCAACAACATATTCTTCTTCACCCTGCACAGTTACTGATGGTGGAGGAGGCAAAACGCGACCTGGAAAGGTATTTTCATTATAAACTTTAAAGAGTGAACAATGGAAGACAGGATGGACCTTCATAGATTCAGGTAGTTTTAATCGAAAGGTGACGTCATTAATTTGAGCGGATATTTGAAATGGCCCAATATATTTCTGGCCAAGTTTTGGAGAAGGAACTTGCAGCTTTAAATTTTTTGTAGAGAGCCACACTTTATCCCCCACATGAAAAATAGGGGTAGTTTTTCGATGTTTGTCAGCAGCCTGTTTAAATTGTTTTTGTGCATCATGCAAGTTCTCAACAATCTTTTCTTGAACCTTCTGCAATAGAGTTAGACGTTCGGTTACAGCTGGAAGTGTGGTTGAAATTGGTAAATCTGGAATGAAGACTGGATGAAGCCCTGTATTGGCATAAAAAGGACTTTGTAATGTTGAACTGTGCTCAGAATTGTTGTATGCAAATTCAGCTGTGGGTAGATAATCAGTCCAGTCATCCTGAAGATACGTTATGAAGCAACGAAGGTATTGCTCAAGACTTTGATTGGTTCTTTCCGTTTGTCCATTTGATTGAGGATGAAAGGCAGAGGACAAGTTTACTCCTATGCCTAGAGCAGAGCAAAAACTTTTCCAAAATTTAGAGGTAAATTGCACACCTCGATCAGAAACCACATTGTCAGGGATTCCATGCAGTCTGAATATTTCCCGAATCATAAGATCAGCAGTTTGTTCCGCAGTAGGTATTCCCTTAGCTGGTATGAAATGGGCCATCTTTGTAAGACGGTCGACAACAACAAGGATGGTGGTCATTCCCTTGGAAGGAGGTAGATCAACCACAAAATCCATAGAGATTGATCCCCAGGGACGAGAGGGTACAGGAAGTGGTTGCAGCAACCCTAACGGAGAAGAACGGGGAGTTTTATTTTGAGCACAAATTAAACATGATGAAACATACTTCCTGACATCTTTCCTAAAGGTTGGCCACCAAAAGGAACGAGATAGAAGTTCCCGAGTTTTCTTGATGCCTAAATGTCCAGCCAGCTTAGAATCATGAACTAATCTTAAAACAGCAAGTCGTGCACTCTCTGGTATGTATAACTGGTGGTCTTTTCTCCAGAATCCATTTGTGAAGCAGAGGTTAATATTCCTTGGAGGGTGACTTAGCACTGCGTCATTTGCATATCCATCCTTAAGTAAATTCAGGAACTCCTTAGAATGTGTAACCCCAACAAAGTTCTTCTCAGGTAAGATGGTGCTTTCACATTTATCTCCTTGTGTGGGCTCTGCGAACATCCTGGATAAAGCATCAGCTTTACCATTTTTTGATCCAGGTCTGTAAGTAATAATGAAGTTAAATCTAGAAAAGAATAAACTCCATCTAGCTTGTCTTGAGGACAGTCTTTTGGACCCACGGATAAACTCCAGATTTCTATGATCAGTAAATACAGTTACAGGATTAGGAGATCCCTCCAATAGATGTCTCCACTCAGAAAATGCACATTTGATTGCTAGAAGTTCTTTATTTCCAATGTCATAATTTCTTTCTGCTGAAGACATTTGACGAGAAAAATAAGCACAGGGGTGAAGCAACATCTTATCTCCAGATCTCTGAGACAGGATAGCTCCTACTGCTGAATCAGACGCATCAACTTCAACAGTAAATGGTAAGTCTGGATTTGGGTGAATTAATATTGGTGCCGATATAAAGAGAGTCTTTAATTGTGTGAAAGCATCATCGGCCTTTTGAGTCCAAGAAAAGGGGACTGTTTTCTTTGTGAGTTCAGTAATTGGTGCAATGATCTTGGAAAAATTTCTGATGAATTTTCTGTAAAAGTTAGCAAAACCAATGAATCTCTGAACTTCTTTTTCATTCCTTGGAATTGGCCAATCAACAACAGCCTTGACTTTGCCAGGATCCATACTCAGACCTTCTGGTGAGATGATGTACCCCAGAAATTGAATGGTCGTCTGCTCAAATTCACATTTCTCAAGTTTGATATATAAGCAGTGTTCTCGAAGTCGTTGAAGTACAGCGCGGACATGTTTACGATGTTGCTCCAGATTTTCAGAGAATATTAAGATATCATCCAAGTAAGCAATAACAAATTGATCAAGTAGGTCTCTAAAAACATCGTTGATAAAGTGTTGGAAGGTGGCTGGGGCATTACAAAGTCCAAAGGACATTACAAGATATTCGAAGTGTCCATAACGTGTCCTGAAAGCAGTTTTCCATTCATCTCCTGGACGGATTCGAACAAGGTTATATGCCCCTCTTAGATCGAGCTTGGTAAATATTTTAGCTGCACAAAGCCTTTCAAGTAATTCTGGGATTAAAGGCAGAGGATATCGGTTTTTAACTGTGACATTGTTAAGTTCCCTATAATCAATGCAGGGTCTTAAGGTGGAATCTTTCTTCTCCACAAAGAACAATGGTGCCCCAGCTGGAGACGTGGATGGCCGAATAAATCCTTTTTCCAAATTTTCATCCAGGTATTCCTTTAATGCCTTCAGTTCTGGTTCAGAAAGGGAGTAGATACGACCAAAAGGTATTTTAGCACCAGGTAACAGTTCTATTGGGCAGTCGTATGGACGATGTGGAGGTAGCTTATCTGCATTTTTCTTATCACAAACATCTTGAAATTCTTTATATGATGGGGGTAGCAAATCTTTAGTGGAAAGTTCAGATATTGAGGAGTTTTCAGGCAATGAATAATTAGGTTTAGGCAAACAATTTAGTTGACAAAATTCTGAGTGGAACTGTATAGTGTGTGTTTTCCAATCTATGGTTGGATTATGAATAGAAAGCCAAGGGATACCCAAAATCACTGGAAACTTTGGAGAAGCAATTAGTGAAAATTGAATACTTTCATGATGATCAGGTTTGAAGAAAACTTGAAGTTGCACAGTCTCATGAGTAACAGGTCCAGACGACAGTGGTGATCCATCAACCGTTTCCATGTCTACAGGTGCTGACTTTGTTAACAGTGAAATATTATTATCTTGAGCAAAGGTTACGTCCATAAAGTTTCCACCAGCCCCAGAGTCTATCAAAGCAGAACAAGAAATCTCTTGAGTTTCCGTACAGATATGAATTGGCACAATAAAATGAGACTGTGGTATTAATATTTTGTCCTCATTCAGTGCTAAAGGAGAAATAGAATTTATTCCTGAGTCTGATTGATTAGAGATTTCTGACTTGATTTGTTCTTGGATGTCAGTGACAGCAATCGTTCTGTTGAATTTGTTTGGACATTTCAATGCATAATGCCCTGATCCTCCACAATAAAGGCAAAGATTTTCTGAAAATCGTCTCTCCTTTTCCGCCATAGAAAGTGGTTTTCGAATAACATCAATTTGCATTGGTTCAGGTATTGATTCTGTATTTCGCTGGGTAGTTTGACTGAAGGAATAGGCAGGTCTATTCTCCAATGCCCACAATTTTTCCCTTCTTCTGTCAGTAAGTCTCTGATCAATATTGATACACAGCTGAATAAATTTCTCCAAATCTACTGGATTTTCCACTCTGGCAAGTTCATCTTTCACTTGTTCAGCAAGCCCTCGCCGAAACTGACTTTTCTGGGCTGCTGGATTCCATGTAGTATCAGCTACCCAGCGACGAAATTCTGCCGTATACTCAGCAACCGAACGTTTTCCCTGCTTCAAATTATGCAGTTTGGCTTCAGCTGTGAAACATCGATTGGGGTCATCAAAAACTTGACTCATAGCAGTAATAAAGTCATCAAAATTGCTTAAAATATCACTTTCCTTTTCTACATATGGAGAGGCCCATGCAAGAGCTTCATCTGTCAGCAGATTGATAATAAACAGCACTTTTTTCTTCTCAGTAGTAAATGGGGTAGGTTGCATTTCAAAATATATGTTGCACTGATTAAGAAAACCTCGGAAATGACGACGATCACCACCAAACTTTGATGGCAATGGCATACGAGGGTCTCCAGCTGAGTTGCGCACCTCCAACACTTGTCGTTTTAATTCAATAATCTCTCTTTGTTGGCTATGTACCACAGTTTGTAACTGAGAAAATTTTTCTTGATAGGTGGCACCAAAGTCCTGCAGTTCAGAAACCTGTTGCCTCAAAGTATTGACAGCGGACTCCATATTTTGGCCAGATTATTCTGTAAGGATATTAATACGATTGCTCACCTGTATGTGGAATCGCCAAGGTCTGGAAGCAGGTGGGAGTCCAGTGGCCGACAATACGGCAGAATCTCGTAGCTGAAGCAAGCGTGGACAAGCAGTCCAGGTTCGGTACACAGATAAGCAGAGCAGATTGAAGGATAAGGCAGAAGCGTAGTCAATAGCAGTCCAGGTTTGGTACACAGATAAGCAGAGCAGTTTAAAGGATAAGGCAGAAGCGTAGTCAATAGCAGTCCAGGTTTGGTACACAGATAAACATAGCAGTTGCAGGAGGCTCAGGAGAGTTGCTGGACTATGGCTGGATGCACAATAATCTGGCAAAGAGGGAGTGTCAAGGCTTCACTAAATAGGCAGTTCAAGGCTCTGGTCAATTAGGTAATCAAGGCATGGATCAAGGAACAAAACTGTGGAACTGATTCAGAACTGGAGCTGTCCAGAAGGCCAGTAGCTCAGTGGGAAGAGCTACTGCCTGGGATACAAGAGGTTCTGGGTTCGGATCCTGACAGCTCCTCTGGTTTGAAAAATTTTTTGGACTGCCACATACAGGCACTCAATCTATTCCATTTTTCTGGAGGGCCACCTACCTGCTCCTCTGGTTTAAAAACTTTTTTGGACTGCCACATACAGGCACTCAATCTATTCCATTTTTCTGGAGGGCCACCTACCTGCTCCTCTGGTTTGAAAAATTTTTTGGACTGCCACATACAGGCACTCAATCTATTCCATTTTTCTGGAGGGCCACCTACCTGCTCCTCTGGTTTGAAAAATTTTTTGGACTGCCACATACAGGCACTATCCAAATTGAATTGTCTCCATAGCAGCCTCCACACGTTGTCTCCATTGCTACCTCCAAAAGTCGTCCATATAGCTGCCTCCATACATCGTCCCTTTATCAAACGAGGTTTGTCAGGCCGAAATTTGGGTTGTTTTCATGGATTCCACATCAAAGTTGTTAACTTTGTCGCCACCCTGCTGTGTTATCCACAAAATACACTGGCAAACTTTTACCATTTACGGATATTATTTCAGCGCTTCTTGCGCATCTGTTTACATTCCCCTCACCCGCCATATCCTAAACTTATAAGAACGCTACTACACTTGATCTTATACAAAAGGTTCTTAGAAGTGCTGTTTGGGGAGTAGCCTAGAGACAGGGGCTTGGATTGGCGAAAGCTCGCCTAGCAGCGGAGCGCCAGCTCCATGCGCATCATGCGCTTCTTGCGCATCTGTTTACATTCCCCTCACCCGCCATATCCTAAACTTATAAGAACGCTACTACACTTGATCTTATACAAAAGGTTCTTAGAAGTGCTGTTTGGGGAGTAGCCTAGAGACAGGGGCTTGGATTGGCGAAAGCTCGCCTAGCAGCGGAGCGCCAGCTCCATGCGCATCATGCGCTTCTTGCGCATCTGTTTACATTCCCCTCACCCGCCATATCCCAAACTTATAAGAACGCTACTACACTTAACTTGGTGCAGGCTGGGACCGAGTCTGACCCTGGGGCTGGTCATATACTGCCGACGCAGAGGATTGCGGGGCCTACCTCGGTCCAGGTCTCAAAGGCCTACTATACCTCCAAATCCTCCCACCCCTCCTCCACCTCCTCCTCCTCCGAATTACCATCCGTGGGCATGGCGCCATCAGTCGGTAGCTCTAGGCACAGCAGCAGTGCCGTTGCTAAGCGACAGCAGGCGGTGCTCAAACTGCTGAGCCTAGGTGATAAAAGGCACACCGCCCAAGAGCTATTGCAGGGCATTCCACATCAAACTTGTTAACTTTGTCGCCACCCTGCTGTGTAAGCCACAAAATATACTGGAAAACTTTTTTCATTTACGGATATTATTTCAGCGCTTCTTGCGCAGATGTTTACATTCCCCTCACCCGCCATATCCCAAACTTATAAGAACGCTACTACACTTGATCTTATCCGAAAGGTTCTTAGAAGTGCTGTTTGGGGAGTAGCCTAGAGACAGGGGCTTGGATTGGCGAAAGCTCGCCTGGCAGCGGAGCGCCAGCTCCATGCCAAGAACCAACTAACATAGTTTTAACTGCAGTACCTTTAATCTACTACTAGTTCACTGCCTCCATACATCGTCCCCTTATCAAACGAGCTGTGTCAGGCAGAATTTTGGATTGTTTTCATGGCTTCCATGTAAACTTTGTCGCCACCCTGCTGTGTAATCCACAAAATATACTGGCAAACTTTTATCATGTACCAATATTATTTGAGCGCTTCTTGCTCACCTTCTTTGGTTCCTCTCTGCTACCCATTGGTTTGAAGCCTGAGTCCATTTAGGGTATGTCGCCATGCCACTCTCTAGCCTGCCGCTGCTGCCGCTGCCTCTGCATGCCGTCCCCTATAGTGTCAGGGTCAATTATTGGATGTTTTAGATGCTATCTAGCTTCATTCTGTCACTCTGTCATGGCCATGCTGTTGCCCATAATTTTGGCATAATGGTGCGTTTAAGCAGCCTCAGAGGCATCCATGCATGCTGCCCCTGCTGTTTCCTGTCCATTTCCGTGGTGTTTCCATCCTTTTCTGAGGTTCCCAGGTGTTTGGCCAAGCTTCCCTGTGCAGAGCCTTGGTCCCCTTGAAAAATGCTCGAGTCTCCCATTGACTTCAATGGGGCTCGTTACTCGAAACGAGCACTCGAGCATCGGGAAAAGTTCGTCTCGAATAACGAGTACCCGAGCATTTTAGTGCTCGCTCATCTCTAATCACTACATTTATGCTAAATAAACTAGAGCTGTATAGCAAAACAGTGTAATTAAACTTAATTGTTATTGACAAGCATACATATACACAATAGATAAAATATAAGCAGCACATGAGTTCTGACGCAAAATATTCTTTGTACAGAAGCGCTATATAGAGTCTAGCTATTAATATACGTCAATTGATCAGGTTGAATCTTTAACCTAGACTAACATATAAACACATAACATGGATACCGTTATAAGTAATAAATACGTTATAATGAAAGCAGACAAAAAGTGAAAACAAATGTACAAAGATAAAAAGGAGCAGAAGAATACATTACAGATCACTTTAGTAAGAACATACTAATGGGAGCAAAACAAAGATATCTGATACAGTAAGAATTTTTAAAATGTGTTTAACCCCAATATGAAAGAAAGACACTCATCAAAGACGTGTACATAATAATCTTAGCATACATGAACACATAAATGCATATCGGTCGGTCCATTTTTGCCTGTAATACAAAGAATCTGATCTATCATATGTACTCACACCGGTCAAATCCAACCTACTCTATATATATAATAATCTGGCTCTCCATATGTATTCTGTATATTGCTAAGATAATACAAAACATATACCAATTTATACTATGAAAACATAGCGTGATACAAAGATCTAGTACGTTTCACGATTGATAAGCTTGCATTTCATATCCCCACCTCTTGTTGACTTAAAGAACCTTTTGATCGCTCTCCATCTGAATCCTCTGCTACTTTTATTGTCTATCAACTTGTAACGTCTCTGTCTCAGTCTATTTTTGAACTGATCTTTATGTGTACTGAAATCCATATTCATAATACATAGTATCCACAACATGTGGTGGGTGCCATAAGGTAGCAAAAAGTAAAGAAACATCAGCTGCATCTTTCCTGTATGGAACAGAAATTACATGGTTTTGATCTCCAATTAACTGTAAATCCAAAAAAGGAATACTTTTATTGCCATAGACATGGGTGAATTTAAAATTCATGTCATTTTCACATAGATAGGACATGAAAGACACAAAATTCTGCTCTGCACCCCTCCAAATCCACACCAGGTCATCTATTTACCTACCCATCCATACCACAGACAGAGTGTGGATTCTGAGAGGTGAACATGTGTAGCTCCTCCCGCTGTCTCATATATTTGTTAGGTAATGAGGGGGGAATTTAGCTCCCATAGGGCCCTTCCACTTGTAGATAGAAACCGGAATCAAAAATAAAAAAAATATTTATTTCATTGAAAGTCAGTAGCCATAAGTAAAAAATCTTTAAGTTCCTGCTGTGGATTTATTTGTTCAAATGTTTCCCTAGAAAATAAATACCCCAATTATGGGGAATAGAAGAATATAAGGCAACTACATTCCAAGTAGCCCATGCATATTTGTCTTTTCACGCAATACCCTGAGTTCTTTGTCGTAAATATTTCATGTTCTGTATGAAACTAGGGGACACTAGTAAAAGGTTGTATGTGGAAATCCACCCACTCCGTCACCTATCACCTAAGCTCACAATCCTGGCAATGATCAGTTTTGGCAGTGGAGGAAACAAATTTTTATGATCTTTCGGTAGTTAGTGGGAAAATGGGAATTGTGGGTTCTTCTATAAACAAATAGTTTTTCAGCTTGGTAGTAAAAACTTCCATTACACATCCCTCCTCCAGATAATTTAATTTGATAATGTTCTCATGGGATGCTAGTTCAAAATACGGTTCATGTGAATATCTTTTAGTAAATTCTCATCCATGATCTTATACAAATAAGCATAAAGCACGACCACTACATCCCCTTTATCCTTTCTTTATTACTAGATTGGGATGTTCTTTAAGCTGTCTAAGTGCTAACTATTCACCCCCAGACAGATTTAGGCATACATCCCTATCATTAACTACAGTATTCCTAAGAGCAGTAAGTTCACCTTCAATTAATTCCCAGTAAAACCCAGGATTTCTCACTAAGAAAGACTCCCCAATATGGTCATTAACCCCAATACACTCACATGTCAAGGTTCTGAGGAATAACCTATTCATTTGATTTATAAAACTGTAACAAGATGTCACAGGTGCTCCCGCTACCTATATTGCAGGTCACGGCTCACCCGTGCCTCTCACTCTCCGCCAGCATAGTGCCCATGCCACTTACCTGTCCCCATTCCTGTTCCGGGGGCTGTGTGCGCCGGTTCTCAAAGATTTAAAGGGCCAGCGCACCGCTGATTGGTGCTGCCCATTCCAGGATATGTTTAAAAGCCGGCCTCTCCCAGCATTCCTTGCCAGATCTTCATGCTCCATGCCATTGAGAAAGCTTATGTCCCTGCCTTGTGCTATTTTATCGATTTCCCATTGGGACCCTGGTTCCGTGGTTGACTTTGATCCTGTTCTGCCTGCCCTGACCTGTTGCTACGTCACCGACTCTGATCCCGTGCTGCCCGTCCTGATCTCCAGCTTGTCCCTGACTATGATTCTGCCTGATGTCTGTGTATCTTTTTCTTAGTAGCCTTATCTTGAGCTACTGATATCTCATGTGAAGAATATGCCATCAGGCCTGGTAAAGATTCCTCTGTTTCCAAGAAACTGATTTGTCTACTTCCGTCCCCTCTACTATTTTTGAATTTTTTATATGGGTTTGGTAATGCTTCCTATGCCATCATCTCAGCTATTTTGCCATGTATAAACTTGATTAAATTTATAGTCCAGTTTGTCCCTCTCAATTTTTTTTTCATTTCACGGAAACAATAGACACCTCTAAAGCCTCAATTTTATTGTAGCTGTTCTTCAAACACTGATTGCATTTATTGTAGCTGAATTAATACTGCACACCTGTCTTGTACGCATGTGTACAACACTGCTCTTTTACCACTAGGATGTATGTGTTGGGCTACATTCACATGAACGTATGCCCGCGATGGAGAGGAGGAGGGGTGACATGTCCTATTTCTTCCTCGCATACTGAGAGATACGGTGCTGCACATGTGCCGCACCATATCGCTCCGTGCATCCATTGGTGTTTATGGGGGATGTATGTACGCCCGCAGGCTTTTGGCTGTATGTACATTCCCCTGACAGTCGTGATAATGCAACCTTAGTATAGTTATCATTAATGTATTCCAAGATATTATTGTACATATTTTTTATGTCTATTATTATACTAATTTGTATATATTTTCCTATACTATACCATTTTGGCCATCATACTATTAATATATACATGTACTGGTGTTCAATTGCTGCCTATTTGTTTATGTGGGCACATTCATATATTAACTTATTCGAGCCAATTGTCACTGTGGAGTTTAGATCCCTTGTTATGTGATTTTGTATCTCTTTTCTTGTTTATAATAAAAAATATTTTTTTTTGGCATGAATTTTCTGCAGAAGGGATTGACTAACATTTCCAATCACTTTATGTGCAGTTCCTTGAAGAATAGCATTAGGCTGGATTAATAGCAAATACTCAACAATGCATGAACATTACTTTAAAAAATGGTGTTCTCTTTGGTATATGTATACATAATTTGAGATTTTAATAGGTAAGTAATTTTGTGTAACTTAATAGTAACTTTTAAGTTGACTTCAAAATAAGGAATAATGTCCACAGTAGTAGCAAAATAAGTGCACCTTAGTTGAACAATTACATCTTAAAATACATTATAAACAGAACAGACATAGCACAATAAGTAAGATATCCGAATACTTAACATATAAACATATGCCAGGGTACTCACTCCCGAGTATTGGCATTATATGGATTGCGCACAGCAATAAGAGGGAACACATAAGCAACCAGATATAAAAGAACAGTGTACAGACCAACGGGGGACCTCTCCAACATGTGTTTTGCATCTTCATGGGTATCAACGTGTGATATTAATAAACAGTGGTAGAATTAACACATAATTATCATAATAAGTGGTTGAAGAATTAGCAAAGAGGGAAGAAATAGATTGGGATGAAATCTTTAGCAATGTCATTAAAATAATAAAAATGAATCATAGAATGACACACCTTAAAATTCTATATAGACTATATTACACCTCTGTATCACAGAAAAATGTGAATTTAAGGGTAAATTGTGAGTGATATAAATGTCATCAAGTTGGCATATATTGTGAATAATGTCTATTAATAGTGAATTACTGGAAGGAAGTTTTTCAAGGTATGGAAAAACATAGAATGTAAATCTTCATTTTCTAACTCAAAGTGCAGAACTCTGTAGTTTGTAGAGGATGTCAACTAATATTAATTTAAAACAACTGATAGGGAAACTTTCATTGCTAGCCAGTCTGATTAAAAAATTGGACATAAAATTCTGTCCCTCTAATCAGCAATGGTCTGCATTAGTAGAAAGAATAAAGAAGTACAATGTTTTACATTCACAACAGAAGGATGTAAGAAAAAAATTATCTGAAACCTTTGGACATCCAAGCAAACCATTTTTTTTTTCTCTACAATCTGGCATCCCTCCAATATAGGAATGGAAATGGGTTTGGATAGGGAGTAGCAGGGAGAAAAAAAAGAAGAAAAGATGACTATTTATAAAAAATACTATATTTTAATTGAATATTGTAGCACAATATATGTGTTGTGATTTTAAATTTTTGAATATTGAAATAAAGATTAATGAAAAAGACCTAGATTAATGAAAAAAAACAGATATGACTGCATATATTGTTGGTTCGTAGATTTGGTACAAATCTGAAATTTTTAAGGCAATGAATCAAATCCAAATATTTTCTGCATTTGAATAATCTTATAAAATGACTAGCAAATACCGTCATTTATCCCAGGGCTTAGGCAGGGGGTTGGGAAAAATGTTTAAAAAAATCCCAAATTCTATGTATGTTTTAGTGGAATAGAGGGGCTTACCAATTTCCAAGTCTAGAGGGGTGTCCAATGTTCAAGTCCACATAGGTTCAGATTGTTTCAATTGAGGGTATTACCAGTGGGTTTTTGCTGCATTATGCAGCAAAAGCTCACCGGATATTGAGAGGGCTCAGCCCATGAGCCCTCTCCAAACACCGCAACCAATGTGTGACATAATTATTAAGGGGTTCATGACTGCACTCAGTTTTCAGAACTGTTTAACAAATAATTTAAGGAACATGACAAAAAGCTCAATTTGTGATTTTGGTCTCCAGTATGGTGTGGTGGAAATAGAAATAAGAGCCTACGAGAATTAAATAATTACAAATAGACCATAGATCCTAAGTCTCAAGTGACATGCATGTTAAAGATACCAAAAAATATGTTTCAGGGGCTAATTACTTTCATTACTTACAGAATATCATACAAGTAAAATTAAGCCATTTCTAGAGGTCCTGAAGTAATCCTCATTTCTATGTTGGTTTCAGAACTCTCTGAATAGATTCTGGCTGCAGCGTTCTGAGCTTATTACCCACACCCAGGACGTCTCTGTTGGAGCTGTGATTGATAGTTGCCTTGCAGAGTTGATTCACTTTGCTGAGCTGTGTGTTTTCAGGAAAGTTGAGTAGTTTTATCTTGACTCTGGGAGTTTTCAGATATAAGTTGAGTGATTGATGGCCAGTCAGCTGCCAGGGCTGCATCTAGGAATGCCTTATATCCTGAGTTTATATAGGGCTGGTTTTACTTCTCCTGTGGTTTGTAATACTACTGTTTTTGTTTGGCTGGACACCTATCCTGAAACACATGCCTGACCCTGAATCCTAGCCTGATCAGGAACCCAAAACCTGTACCTGAGTCTAAATCCTGTATGATCTGGAAACCTTGTACCCCAGCCTGATGCGGAGGCCTGATCATTTACCTGAGGCAGTATCCTGCCTGAGCCATGAACCAGAATCCCTGATTCTCTTTGTCTGTGTATTTATCTGTCTGTGTCATTCTTGATTTATTTTACTTTTGCTCTCAACACATACCAAGAGTAGGAATTTTCTACCAGTAGCCCCTTACTACTAGGGTTTGCGAGACAATTATGTAGATAATTAAGGTTGCATTTGAGCTTAGGGCCTGCACCCTTCTCTCTTCATGACAAAATAATCTGCCTCACCATCCTACTCTGGAAAATGTGAGTTTTTTGTTTATCAGTTACAGAACCTGGTATGTTTAAAGTGAAAAACGCAGTGAAAAACACAGTGAAGAATAGATTACAGATGTTCGGCACATTTGCTTACTTGTCGGGGTGATACGCTGTCCCGGGATCCGCTCCTCTTCTTCCACTGAAGTCTCCCCGTGCTGCCCGATGTCTCCCCGTGCTGCCCGATGTCTCCCCGTGCTGCCCGATGTCTCCCCCGTGCTGCCCGATGTCTCCCCCGTGCTGCCCGATGTCTCCCCTGTGCTGCCCGATGTCTCCCCGCGCTGCCCGATGTCTCCCCCATGCTGCCCGATGTCTCCCCCGTGCTGCCCGATGTCTCCCCCGTGCTGCCCGATGTCTCCCCCGTGCTGCCCGATATCTCCCCGTGCTGCCCGATGTCTCCCCCGTGCTGCCCGATGTCTCCCCGTGCTGCTTGATGTCTCCCTGCTGCTTGATGTCTCCCTGCTGCCGTTCCGCGCGTATCTTCCGACAAGTAAGCAGATGTGCCGAACATCTGTAATCTATTCTTCACTGTGTTCTTCACTGTCTTTTTCACTTAAATGATTCTGTGTTCACTGTGTTCACTGTTTTTATTCTATTCTTCATTGTTCTTCACTGTGTTTTTTTAATTAAATGCTCGATCTCGAGCAGGGGAAATACTCGTCCGAGCAACGAGCCGTTTCGAGTACCTTAATACTCGAACGAGCATCAAGCTCGGACGAGTATAGTCGCTCATCTCTAGTCACCATTGATTTTCTAGAGGTTTTCTTTTGGGTTTAAATAATGACTCTGGGCTGGCCATTTTATTGTTTCTATGTTTTCTGTTGGAATGACCTGCTTTTGCTGTGTGACAGGGAGCATTGACCTGCAAAAAACATGAAAATGTCTGGCTAATGATACACACTTGCATTTACTCTATGATGTAGCTACATGAAAGTTCCAACTCCTTCAGCAGAAAATATCCCCCTAAACCATGACACTCGCTCCAAAAATTAAACTTACTTTCATCACTAAAATGAACTGTGGACCACTTCTCCTCGGTCCACAAACATGCTCCTCAGCAAAGTTTAGTCTAGTTATTTAATTCTTTTTGCTAATGAGAGGTTTGGTCACCACAGAGTGGAATTTCAGTCCAAATAATTTTAAGTGTTAGGATAATGTAGAAAGAGACAAATCTTTACCCTGTTCAGCATTGAACTGTTGAGCAATTCCAGCTGCAGTGTTGAAACAATCTACCCATGGATATTATCCACATAATCATGTCCTCACTTGCATTTGTCTTTTGAGGGCAACCAGCCTTCTTAGGGGGCTTTAATGAGTTTTTGATGTTGTTAAGATGCAATTTCCTAGAAATAACAGATTTGAAATGACCATCTTCGTTTACTGTAGCTGAAAGGGTCAACCCTGTTACTTAGGGTTTCTGTTACTTTAGTCAGCACTAGGTACCAGATTAACAATTTTGATCAGTGTTCTTTTACAATTATCTCATTTACATTTTTATTATGTGCTTTAGAATATATACAACTTATAAAATAAGCTTATAACAATGGTATTTTACTCATATTAGGATAAATTAACATATGACCACACAGTGACCTTGACATTTTGGAAATTGTGTTGTTCTCTAATTTTTGTCTCCAGTGTAAGTTATACTTTAGATTTATTAAAGATTTTGTAAGAATGCTAATTCTGCATTATTATTTTCATGCATATTCAGTTTCACAATGTGAATAGACAGCTATAGAAAATTTTGAATTTTCTGCACAGTGTAAATGCTAAGTCGCTGTGAACCACAAACAATGCCAGTGAAGCATCAAAAAGAGCATATAAACATCAAATTATGGAAAAATAGCAACATCAAATTGACTGCAAATTGTTTAAAACTAGGATTGTTACAAAAAGCAGACCGGAGGCACTAAGATTACAGTTTCCAGAAGTGCTACTGAACCACTTAATATTTATAAGAACCTTCCCTTTTCTTATTTTCCCAACGGCATTCCTTTTGCATAATATCAGTAATGAAATCTCATTGTACAGCCGATGAAAATCTGATACACAGAATAACTGCATGGTAGCTGAAACAAGGAAACAATTTTGCAAACTACAGCATTCACAAAATATTTGTGAAGAGTAAAATAGAATTATTTAAAGGACATTTTCAATTCAATTCAAATTAAGAATTTGGTAGCTTTATCATAAATGTTTATTTTAAATTTCTAACAATAGTTTCAGTTTCCATATGGTAACAGACAACAAATAAATCAAGTATGGTGTGACCCCTTAGTCATATTACCTTCCATGCTGCTCAATTTCCGAATAACCAACCAAATATATGTTATGTTAGGACAAAGTAGGGGAGACATGGAAAAAAGTATGCAGGATTACACTATGCAGAGGAAATTTGCTGTTTGTTACCATGGAGATGCTTTCTGAATAAAAGCTTTAGAAATAAAATTACAGTATCTTTTAAGTTATTTTCTCTTTTTTAGTTTAGCTGTAAAAGGACAGAATTTTGAAACATTTTTGTATGTAAATCTCTCCTCATCTGCCTCCATATGTTCTAGCAATGCTGCTCACTCACACAAGGATTGGGTTGCACAATTTACCCTTTCATACACCCTGGTGATCGTTTTGGCACTGTCATCAGTCTTAGCAGGTGCGACCATTTATATGTATTAGCTGTGCACATTTTTATGCTTGCCTTCATCTGGTCAATGATTAAACAGGAAGTTTTATATCTATAGCTGGAATATGGTGGTCTAGATTTTATTGCATTAACAATAAACTATACATTGGGCACCCTTTATTAGTGCTGGGGCCCCATTCCCTGTTTTATCAGTTAGGATCTGCAAAATGCACTTAACATTTTACACCATGTGGACATGAACTTGGATAAGCTGATCACCTACACTCACCGGCCACTTTATTAGGTACACCTGTCCAACTGCTCGTTAACACTTAATTTCTAATCAGCCAATCACATGGCGGCAACATTTAGGCATGTAGACATGGTCAAGACAATCTCCTGCAGTTCAAACCGAGCATCAGTATGGGGAAGAAAGGTGATTTGAGTGCCTTTGAACGTGGCATGGTTGTTGGTGCCAGAAGGGCTGGTATGAGTATTTCAGAAACTGCTGATCTACTGGGATTTTCACGCACAACCATCTCTAGGGTTTACAGAGAATGGTCCGAAAAAGAAAAAACATCCAGTGATCGGCAGTTCTGTGGGCAGAAATGCCTTGTTGATGCCAGAGGTCAGAGGAGAACAGGCAGACTGGTTCGAGCTGATAAAAAGGCAACAGCGACTCAAATCGTCACCCGTTACAACCAAGGTAGGCAGAAGAGCATCTCTGAACACACAGTATATCGAACTTTGAGGCAGATGGGCTACAGCAGCAGAAGACCTCACCGGATGCCGCTCCTTTCAGCTAAGAACAGGAAACTGAGGCTACAATTTGCACAAGCTCATTGAAATTGGACAGTAGAAGATTGGAAAAACGTTGCCTGGTCTGATGAGTCTCAATTTCTGCTGCGACATTCGAATGGTAGGGTCAGAATTTGGCTTCAGCAACATGAAAGCATGGATTCATCCTGCCTTGTATCAAGGCTGGTGGTAGTGGTGTCATGGTGTGGGGAATATTTTCTTGGCACTTTTTGGGCCCCTTGGTACCAATTGAGCATCGTTGCAACGCCAAAGCCTACCTGAGTATTGTTGCTGACCATGTCCATCCCTTTATGACCACAATGTACCCAACATCTGATGGCTACTTTCAGCAGGATAATGCACCATGTCATAAAGCTGGAATCATCTCAGACTGGTTTCTTGAACATGACAATGAGTTCACTGTACTCAAATGGCCTCCACAGTCACCAGATCTTAATCCAATAGAGAATCTTTGGGATGTGGTGGAAAGGGAGATTCGCATAATGGATGTGCAGCCGACAAATCTGCGGCAACTGTGTGATGCCATCATGTCAATATGGACCAAAATCTCTGAGGAATGCTTCCAGCACCTTGTTGAACCTATGCCACGAAGAATTGAGGCAGTTCTGAAGGCAAAAGGGGGTCCAACCCGTTACTAGCATGGTGTACCTAATAAAGTGGCCGGTGAGTGTACTACTTTTCATAAAAATCTGAAGCTCCCTATTTCCCTGTTAAACATAACATTCTCTGGCTGGGTATTCCTGATTTCACTACTCTTTAGCTAATTAGCTTTTTTGTGCTACTTACATGTAAAATGTCATGTGAGCTCATATAAGCACATTACATCTCCAAAAAGAATGGATAGCAGAAGTTATACATGCCATATGACAAATGCAGTACTTTATACACTGGTTCATGAAGTTATAGTTCAGTCTCTGAAGCAATAATCAAAAGCATGGTTTATGTGAAATAACCAACTTTCTGTGAAGTAAACAATCTTTATCTTGTAGATAGTTATACCACTGGCACATCACGTTTTATTGGAAAATAAGCCCACTTTCCTTGCAGACCTTCATCATTGGAAGCCTTATCTGTTTCCCGTACCTGCGATATCTAGCTTTAATTCTATTGATAAAGTGAGATTAGAGTGTTACTGATACTTCGCTTTCCATGCAATCCTTCCAGTGGAAACCTGGCCTGTGCTTTATTAAAAAACACAAGCAAAAACCTAGCCTTTTCTTTGGCATGAAACAGAACACAAAACCTGCTAGTCTAAGCTCTAACTAAAAACAAGTCAAACCAGACTATACCAGGTACATTAATACCAGATCCAGGGAAAACAATGGTAAACACACTAACAGTTGTGTTTGAAATCCCAGACATTTAGGTCTCAGCTCTCATGCAGAATTTTGCTGTTTGCACCAGGAGAGTGAAAAAGAGAGACCTTCAGACTTGTGATCCAGACATGTGGTCCAAAAGCCAAAGATAGACCAGGGATGGTGGAACCAGCCCTTTCTTTTCCCAATCCAGCTCCAGGGCCCCTATATTCCGGCTTTGACATGAAGTCTCTGCTTTCCACTACATACAGCTACTTGGGAGCCTAAGACACATACATGAGAAAAATATATTTAACATAATGGAAATATATCTGCCCTCAAAGACTTTCCCTGTCACCACCTCACAATATTCTTTATCCACTTTACCTATTTTATGTACAGAAACTTCCCTATCAACCAGTTTAGAAGCCCTTTTAACTAAAAAAATGTATATAACCCCCCTAATGATCTAATGATCATTAGAAATTAATCTAATAACCTACAGTATGTTGTTAAACAGAGTTACACCTTCCAGTTGATGTTTTTAATGACTCTGTGTAGAAAAAGAATAGCAACATAATGTTAAACAACTACTCAAGTGCTAGGTCCATGATGTAGACAAGAGCCCTCCAGATAAAAAGCAGATACATGGCAACAAGCGAATATATAAAGTTGAAAAAGAAGTTATCACTCACCATTGATTTCTTAAAACGTCTTTTCCTTTATTTCACATTGTTAAAAAAACATACGTGTTTCACAGGAAAAGGATAGAGAGCAGGAGACAAAAAATTGGGGGGCGAGTCGTTTCACGCTGTCTTAGTGATTCATCTTGCCTGTTTTGCCTGGCGTCCACACCTGTTTTAAATGGGCGACCGTCGAAACTCACTACATCACAGTGAATACACCTACTAATTAAAAGCAAAACTATTGGTTAAAAATGATTATGCAAAGTGGAGCCATGCTGAGTTCCACCCCTGAATGAGCAAGGTGTCACGCCGGGCCTGAACGGAGACTGCAATACGATACTCTTCCAATCACCACATAGGTAGGCGGGGTTAAACATCGAGACTGAGTTGGACCTTAGTGAGAACTTAGATAAGACGTGCGTCAGACAGACCAGGATTTGACCCAGATAATCGTAATGTGCAGAGGTGTGGCCATGGGCTGCAGTATCCAACAGAAGGCAAGACAGAACTTTTAGTACGTGCAACTATCCCCAAGAAATACACATTAGATTAGTGGGGACTTTCACCGGCTGGGTAGATGATGGGCAAGTTATTGGGACATTCCCATATCGTTTTTATCATTAAGCCCTAAGGCTCCAAGTGCTTCCGTTCTCATTATTCACCAAGCCTCTCTCCTTAATAATTTTCTTTGTCTGTCTCCTCCATTTACTGGTATTGATACTTTTTCTAGACCTTCAAATGACAGCACATCTGAATTTCCATCACGTACCACGTTGACATGTTCTATCAACCGCGGTGCACCTTTCCCATTAACAATGGAATTTTTGTACTCCCTGAAGCGAGTAAATAGAGTTCTTATAGTTTTGCCTATATAAAAACATCCACAAGGACAAAAAAAAACTTAAACAAAAAAGCATGATCTGCATGTTATAAAACAATTTACTTTATGCCATAGCCTTAATATTTGTAGTGCTTTTCCTTGGATCATTTGGGGACAATGATAACAACTACCACACTTGTAGTTCCCTACAGGGAAACATTTTTTCAGACAATTTCCCTCGCTATTTGTCCCAGGCAGTCTACTCCGTACTAAGAGATCTTTTATTGTCCTGATTTTCCTAAATGTTACTACAGGTATTTTGTCTGCTATTGCTTTTAACTGTGGATCAGATTTAATAATATACCAATTTTTCAGGATACTTATGATTTTTTAAAAGTCATTAAAAACTGTCCTTGGCAGAAAAACTTCAAATTTGCAACTACTAATGTTGAAAGTCTGTATACCAGGATACCGCACAAAATAGGGGCTGAGGCTATTGAAAAATACTTATCAATGGAGGAAAAGGTCATAATGTAATTACATTTATCTGTGAGGCAATGCATTTTATTTTGTCCAATAACACCTTTAAATTTCAGGATAAATGGTTTAGGCAGTTAGACGGTACAGTGATAGGGACATCAGAGTTTGTACATATGGCAATATCTTCCTAGCTTTTATTGAAGACGCATATGCGTATACATGAGATTATGACCATTTAAAATGTATTCAATATTACTATCTCTATGTGGACGACATATTTATTTGTGGTCAGGTACGCAGGATGATTTTCTTCAACTTCGTTTCTTAACTTAATCAAAATACTATGAATATGCTTTTCACACATAAGTTTGGTGATAAAAGAATAGAATTCCTAGATGTGGAGGTTCTAACCAGATGACCCCTATGTAGAGAAAACCGACACGCCAAAGTGAACTCATTTTTGCATTGTATCAGTTATCAACCCGTACATGTCAAAAAAGTCTTACCCCACGGACCATATATTCTCCTGGGACGAACTAACAATGATAGTCGACTTTTCCTTAAACCTGTTACTAGGTTTACCTAAAAATGTAATGCACTTTAATTAAATACCCAATCCAGTAGAGAGTCCCTGAAGGGAGTCTACTGATATGTGGGGTCTGGCTAATCCAAGCCCCCCCTGTAAATCAATAATTTTGGTCAAACCCAAAATGAAATGTGCGCCTAACCCGCAAACCCCAGCAAACCAGCAAGCACCACCTATTTTGGAAAGAAACTGTGGGGCACAAGTATCATAGTTTCTGCTAGGAAAATTGTCTTTTTTTTGCGACAAGTGCACCTCGGTCAGCACCTTTTGCAGTGTGCCTCATGTATTTTAACTTTCCAGATGTTCCGTGCGACTTTTCACTTTTTTTTGCGACTTTTTAGGTGAAAATGTGCACATGGTCCAGGGCAGGTGCAAAGGAAGTTTTTTTTTTCATGGACCCCATTTTAACATGTAAATTGGAATTATTTCACATGCTTTAACTGTTTAACATTTTGCACAGTAACCTCTTTTGGCAAAATTCTTAAATTTTTGCATATTTTTTTTATTGGTTACTTCTAAGGGTGAGGTCACATGTAGTGGTTTAATTGCGTTTTAAATGCCTTTTGAAACTAATTACAACAGCTTAGGAGAGGTGATTTGCCTTATTTCATTACTGTTAACATTTGTGTTTACAAAACACAATATAAACGCTGTGTTTTGTAAATTCAAATGTGAAAAGTAATGAAAGAAGGCAAATCACCTCTCCTAAGCTGTTGTAATTAGTTTCAAAATGCATCCAAAATGAAACATGTTAAATCCCAAATTAACAGTAGTGTCCACTCCTGTATATAACACCCTCACGTGGCTTGTGTCCATGTGGATTTAAGACATTTGCAACAAAAGTCTCAAAAGAAGCCAAAATTTGCGCCGGCCAGGATAGGAAAAACTGAACATGTATCACAAGTAAAAAGACAGCATCATACATAAGGTGCAAAAAAGAGCCGCCAAAAGTCTCTAAAATTCACCTCAGAGAGACATAACTATGATGCATGTGGCCCTGTGAGTGAGAAACAGCTACCCATTCCCAATCAGCCAAAATCTGGAATTAGTGGAACACCTGACTCACCAGCCAGAGGCTAATTTCCATGTGTTCCGGGGAACAAAGAGATATTAAGGGCAAATAAGGGGAGAGGGGCGGTTGAGCGAGCACCCTTCAGACAATACTAAACCAACAAAAAAACTTTGGTGGAACCGAATTGTCCTGAAAGATACTTTAAGTCCCATGTCCTAAGTCAGCAGATGAGCCACCATCTCCGGTTGGATGAAAGTCAGCACTGTTTCATGATCTAGACCGGGGGGCAGAGCTGGGATGATTTCAGAAAGTCCAAATGATTTGTGAAATTTAGTTTTAGATCCGTGTGTCCAGAACTCACCATATTCAGTACAGACCCAAATTTGGTGGTTGAGGACTGTGAACTAGTTCATTTGCCTTACTTAAGAAATTACAAAGTGCACATAGTGATATACATTTATATATATATATATATATATATATATATATATATATATATATATATATATATATATAAGCAATGTCACCATAGTGACACCATGCATTAACCCATTAAGGACGCAGGGTTTTTTCGCTCATTTCTCGCTATCCTCATCCTTCAAAACTTTTTCATTTTTACGTGTACAGACCTGTGTGAGGGCTTATTTTGTGCATAACAAATTTTACTTTCCCGTAATGTTGTTTATTTTAACATGCCGTGTACTGCAAAGCTGAAAAAAAATTCCAAATGTGGAAAAATTAAAAAAAAAAAACACACGTCACGTTCTTGTGGGCTCAGTTTTTACGACTTTGACTGTGCACTCCAAATAACCTTAGTTTTATTCTTTGGTTCGGTGCGATCGCGGTGATACCAAATTTATATAGGTTTTATTGTGTTTTAATACATTTTCAAAAATTATACGAATGTGTACAAAAAAGAAACAAAAAATTGCCATCTTCTGAAGCTAATAACTTTTTCATACTTTGGCGCACGGAGTTGTGTGATATGTCATTTTTTGTGAAATGAGCCGACGTTTTCATTGCTACCATTTTGTCTGTGCGACATTTTGATCATATTTTATTCCATTTTTTATGTGATGTAAAAAGCTGTAAAAGTCGCGTATTGGACATTTGGGCGCCATTTCCCGTCTCGGAGGTCACCGCCGGCCGTAACCGCTTTTATTTTTTGATATATCGGGCATTTTATGACGCATAGATACCTAATGTGTTTTTAACTGTTTATTATGTTTTATATCAGTTCTAGCGAAAGGGTGGTGATTTGAATTTTTTATATTTTATTAACTTTTTTTATTTTTTAAACTTTTTTAAACTTTTTTTTTTCACTATATCTTAGACCATCTAGGGTACATTAACCCTAGATAGTCAGATCGTTCCTGAAATATACTGCAATACTTCTGTATTGCAATATATGGCATTTTTGCAGCTCATTCATTATAATGCGCCACTGGCTCATTGTAACGAATCTGCAGAAGCCATTAAGCCTCGGTTCAAACGAAGACCCGAGGCTACCATGGCTACCGACCGCGCGCCGCAGTCTTTTAAATGCCGCCGGCGACTTTGCTACGGCGCAGAGCGTTAAGGGGTTAAAATATAGTCAAATAAAGCATATACATAGGGTATGTCCATATAATATCATAACAGTATTATACTAAAAGACATTTCTCTCTTTAAGCTATTCAGCAAAATTTCAAAATTAGCTCTAGGGTCTAGTTTTTATCATTTTCAGGAAATACATTATATATACAAATTATAGAGAACTAGTCTTCTCACTTGACATGGATTTTATAATAAACACTTGTAATACACAAAAGTCTATGGGGGCATTTGTTAAGACTTTTAAGGTTTTAAGGTTTTAAACATCAGTCTTCAAATTCCGCCCACTCGTGCTCCAGCACCCATATCTACTAAAAGGCTCCAGTCTCTTAGTAGATCAGGTGCAAACTCTGCCAGTTTGGTCCTAAAACCAGGTTTAACTAACTGAGTTTTCCCGCCAGTGGAGACTATAGTAAATCCCTAAGCCTGAGCCCTGCTCTCCCCAATTCACACCTGCTTCCCACCATAATACGTCCAAAGTGGCATGCAAATAGAGAGCCAGGAAACTGGTAGGAAGGCAGACATTTATGTGCCTTTTCGGCCAGAAAACTGCCTGGATAAGGAATAAGAAACCTTCATCTCTGTGTAGTTCATGCTTAATTTACAACAAACTCTCATCTAACCACTTGATAGCAAACTAAGTCTCTACTAATATCAATACAACAGATCTGGGATATAAAATATTCTGATCATTAAGAGATTCAAAAACTTTAACTAATACAGAAAATAAACAAAAGAGCACCAAATGTTGCAAATATTCATGTCTGTAATGTTTTAAACCATCATGAAATATTTGTCAAGCATAAAAATGGGCGCAAATGATACAATCTACAATATCTTCTCAGTGCACGCATGAAAAGTTATCCTAATATATGTGTTGTTATAATTTTGCAGTTTTAATGCAGTTTACAATGGTGGCAGTTCTTGCATCAGCACATTTTAAAACGAAAATTTGGGAAATTGCTAAATTATTCTTGCACAGAATTTTGTGTTAATTTTTAATTTCTACAAAAACATTTTTACCAATTAACACTAAGAAAGAAAAAAATATAGAATGAATATTTAATGAGATCTTTATGCCAAATTTCTAAATACTTATTTGCATATTCCACTTATCTTTAAATCAAAATTTTACAGAAAAATTGTTAAATAAATTAAAACAAATTAAGACTTTGACGGTGTTCTATTATATCACTTATACTATTAGGATATCTCATTAGGGGCTAACAATTCTAAATCAGATCTCAAAGCACAATATTGTTGATTGAGATACTTGCTGCTTACTGTGGTTGGCTTGCTGGCCAAACAGTCAAGGACATCTGCCAGGAAAAGTCAATTATGTATAAATATGGTCTAATTCCACAATGAGAATAATAAAAATGCAATAATTAGTCCCAATTTTGTAGTGCTTCAAATACTTGCACGATGCAATGTCTGGTCTATCTATACTTTTACTTATAAGCTCATTTGGTTTTTTAATCTATTAAAACATAATGTTACAACAAACATTACAGAATTTTTTTAAAACAGATATCATTTTCTTACTAGCAACACTGTTTTGAAGTGAATCCTATAATCGTTACTAATTTTTCATTGTTCAAAACTGTCAAGCACACAATTAACATGATATAATAAATGTTTGAGATTAAGTTTCTGGCCTTTATGTGAAAACTATTTATCATCAAACAGCAATTGACAGATATTTTTCATTACAACAAAAGTGCCATGCAGTCATGAAAAGACATAATGCAACAAAATAATAATCAAAAAGAAAGCAAACAACATAATAGTACAAAAAAAGACACTAGCTTGGACCAGTGCCTAAGGTTGTCATGTTTTTTAAACAAAGCATATAATAAGGCAATAATGTTCGTATCAATATATTTGGCAAAACTGCCCTGTGAAACAGATAACACAATAGTCTGCAGCGGTAGGAAAATGAGCCTCCTAAGACCAAGTAACATTTCAAGCTGCTATTAAGAGAACATATAAAAATGAAACCTGGCATGTAGCACCTGTTAACATTACTGGCTTAACCCATTAGTGAATACAGGGAACCGCCCATTTTCTGTGATAACTAATTTTGGGCACACACTTTCTATCATGTTAACCAGTGTAACAACATCTGTATAACTGGTGGACATCTATTTTTTTTTTCTAAGTCCTAGTTTATATTTATGTTACGATTGTTATAGCCAATAACGTTTATCATGCAACATCCTATTTAATACAGATGTTTGGAATTTAAAAGTAGATATTTTTGTATCAATGTACTAGGTTTTCTAAAGTTCCTTTGATATGTCTTCCTTGAGCCGGAGAACTAATACTCCCTAGAGTTCATCTGTCTATACTAGGGCAAGCTCTAGCAAGCTATACATATTTACTATAGATACTATATTACTATAGATATGCTCCTTACAATGGTTTTCAGCTCATCCATGGAGCAAAGTCTTCTCTCTTGATCTCCTAGTTTTGTGTGATGCATTTCAAAATATGATGTCCCAGAGTAACCATTAATAAATACACAATTTCCTATGGTTAAATTGTGACATTATGTTATTATCTTAGCTAGCTGCTTCTGCTGCTTTCTCTCTCTGGGCATGTCCATATCCCTTGACCTGTAATGTCTTGCATAGGAGACTGGATAGTGGCTCGTTTGTGTCTAGTTTCTCCTGGTAGATGACACGTAAAGAGTTGGGCTCTCAACAAAGTAGGAGCTTCCAACATTGAAGAAAATTACAGGAAGCAAAGTAGCATAAGTCATGTATGTCTACAGATCTGGATGAAGGATAGAGAAGTTGTGGAGGGCAGGACTGGATGTTTGGGTAAGTTAAAGGGGTATTCCCATTAACCCCTTAAGGACGCAGCCATTTTACAGCTTAAGGCTCAGTCCCATTTTTTGGATTTTGACCTGCGTCTCTTTATATGGTTATAACTTTTGAACACTTTTACTTATCAAAGCGATTCTGAGATTGTTTTTTCCCCACATGTTGTACTTCATTTTAGTGGTAAATTATGGCTGATAAGTTTTGCGTTTATTTACAAAAAAAGGAAAAAAATAATGAATTTTTAGAAAAATTTGCCATTTTCGAAATTCAAAATCACTGTGTTTTCAGGCAGATCGATTTACCACCTAAATAACTTGCCGAATAACATTTCCCATTTGTCTACTTTACATTTTCATAATTTTTGAAATGTTTGGATAATTTATTTTGACGTCACGCGGCCTACAAATCGAATAGCGATTTTCCGTATTTTCAGAATTGACTATTTTGGGGATAAATACTATTTGAAATGAAATTTTACATATTTATCATCAAAAACCCCCTATATAACCAGCCCATTTTCAAATCTGCACCCACAAACTATCAGAAAGAGCATTTACAAAGATTATTAACCCCTTGAGATCTTCATAGTAATTGAATCAAAATGGCGGTGAAATTTAGAATGGTCAAATGTTGTCGGTTATACGTTCATTTAGCCCTAAAACTTACACATTTCCAAAAGATAAAAAGAGAAAACCCACCATAAAATTTGTTCTACAATTTCTCCTGAGTGCAGCGACCCCCCACATGTGGACATTACTTGTGTTATGGGGGCACAGCGAGGCGCAGAAGGGAAGGAGCACCCTGCAGCTGCCAGGATTTTAGTTTTCTCGTTGCCCCCTTTTGAAGGTTATAAAATTTTCGCTTTTCCGTTATCCATGTGACGGCATTTTTTTTGAGGTCATGAGTAGAAAAGCATCAATTCTGTACTGGATTTTTTACTTTTTTATTTTTCGTGTTCACTAGTATATCCTAATAATCCTGTTATCTTTATTCTATGGGTCGATACGATTACGGGGATACCAGACATGAATATTTTTTCTTATGTTTTACTAAATTTGCCATATAAAACCCTAAAGTGGGGAAAAATCTATCATTTTTGCATCGCCGTCTTCCAAGTGGCATAACATTGTTACATTTTTGGCTACAGAGCTGGTTGATAGCTTGTTTTTTGCGAGACATGTTGTTCTTTGCAATGGTATCATTCTGGAGTACATATGTTTTGTTGATCACTTTTTATTGCATTTTTAGTGGGATATAATAGGTAAAAATCATAATTTTGGGCGGGTTTTTAACATTTTTTTTTACGGCGTTCATCATATGGGTTCAATAGTTATTAAGTTTTATTCTATGGATTGTTACGGACGCGGTGATACTATATATGTGGGGTTTGTGTTATGATTTAGACTTTGCGTTATAGGTCTCTTTATATGTTTTGGGGCTTATGGGCATTTTTAGTGATTTATAAAGTTATTTTTTATTGAAAGACATTTTTTTTAACATTTTTTACTTTATCCACCATGGGATATGAACAAGCAATCATCTGATTGCTTGTTCATTATAATACTCTGCAATATTCATGTATTGTAGGGTATTAGCAGTGCCAGCCTATGCAGATGCATAGGCTGACACTTTGCCTTTAAGATGACGTCACAGCGCCATCTTAAAGGCACCGCCTTCAGGCTTCTCTGGGGTCCCGATCGGACCCCAGAGGTGCCAAAACAGCGATCAGCCCCCCCCCCCGAAAACGGCGCAGGGGGGGGGGGGGCGATCGTGGGGTAAAAACGATGTTAAATTCCCATTTAAAGACAAGAATAATAAATTGTATATAATAAATAAAAAAATAAAACTGTATATTAGGCAGGAGTGATGGGACTAGGTATTGCATGTTGAAGCTATTATACAGAATGGAATGTGGGACTGATTTATTTTACATGGAATTATAAATTGGGGAAGGGGGGGTAAAGGCAGAGAAGAATTTCTGCATGAGTGGGATGAAAAAAAAAATGTTAATTTTTGCCTGGAGTTGAATGAGAAAAACTTCTTGGTTCAGTGGGTCCTTCAAATCTTATTATCACACTCAAGTACATGGTGCTTGCTAAGACTCCAACCCAGAGTCATTAATATTGAGTCATCCACTGATGAAACTGTTCCACCAACTTCATAGACTTTTTACATGGTATTGTAGTGTATTGGAGTGTATATGTGGGATGTTTGCCCATTTGCTCAAGTCAGTTACGTGCATCCATACTAAAATTATCCAGCCATGATAGCCCTTGCTTTGTGCAAAGTGGTACAATTACACTGCAATAGAATGTTATTTTCCAAAAAAATTACTACAAAGATTGAATTATGCATTTGTCCACATTTGGTTTCCCATTACAGAGCTTTTTGGTTGCTTGGGTTCTACGGGTCCATCCGGTCTTCCACCCAAACTTTGACACGAATACAAATGGTGCTTTTAAGGGCTAGAGGGTTGGAAAATGGCAGTTTGGCCCACAATTGGAAAAGGGAAGTACTTGAAATAATAAAATTAAATAAAAAAAAATAAACAAAGAAATAATAAGTAAATATAATTTTAATACAATGGGAACATTTCAAAGTACAGCAATTTGAAAATGCTCCTATTCAGGACCAAAGATCAAGAATGCAATTGGCCTAACTTTTGCTTTCTCTTCATGATTCAGAGGGTGAAGAGCTGAAAGTTGGTAGTAGAGGTAGTGTCACGGGTGCCCCTGCGACCCATGTCCCAGGTCGCAGGCACACATGTGCCCCCTTCTGTGTCTCTGGTGCCCAGTTGCATCGTGTCTTACCGCTCCTCACTCCAGCAGCGGTTTCTCTCTCCTAGGGCATGCACGCAAAGATCTTTGTGCTCTATGCTTCTGAGAAAGTGTTTCCATTCTCTATCTGTGATTCCCATTGTGAGCTCCTGCTACGTCCCTGACTCTGATCCCATGCTGCCTGTCGTGACCTTCTGCCTGCCCTCGACCACGTTTATGCTCTACGATTCTGTACTTCACCTTGGCCATCACCACGAGCAAAGTCACACCTGGTGGCATCCCGCCACAGAAAGATCAACCCGCTTTGTGGCGGGTTCTGGTGAAAACTGGATACCGCTTATGTCATCACTTGGAGTAGTACAGTGGATCCACTACCCCTGATCCTGAACGGTAGTCGTGGCCTCACATCCTCTCTCAGTAGGAAGGCGGTAAAAAGGTAGGCCAACTGAAGCAGCAGAGGTAGCTTTTGGTGTTTCCAGGCTATTTTGGTGTCTCAGCCACTGCAACTCATGTTTACTCTGCAGGTACCTGGTCAAACAAGTGCTTAGATTGTTATGGCTTTGGCCATGCTTTATGACTGGTGTATTGAATTTCTCATAAGAATTAGGCGCTGTGCTGATTTGAAGAAAGAAATTGGCATTTTCAGACATAGGCAGTAAGTGCCCCTGTAAATGATCCACTTATCAGTGTGCGCTGTTAAAGGACAACAGAACTTTATGATTTATGCATCCATGTGTGCAATTCATGGGCAACAGAACTTGTATGATCCATATCAAGTGTGTGTGTGACATATTAATGTGTGTTATTCAATATGATAGACACTTCTATGATACACATACTAATATGGACTAATCACTATGACAAGCACTATTCTCCACATATTAATGTGTGCTATGTGACCCTGCTCTTATATTGCAGAGCCAGCCCAGCCAATCACAAGCATGTATACAGAGGACATGCCCATGGTTTCTAAGGGTCTGTACGCTGCTTGATTGGCTTCTTCAGTAACTGATTGGCTGCTTCAAGCAGCTTGGTACTTTTTCCCATACATGGATTGGGATCCTGAACAGCAGCACTTGTTTGGTTTTCGGTTTTGTACTTCAGTTTCACTAATCACTATTCCTCATTCCACAGAAAAAAATTCAACTGCTCCAACTGCTTCAACTGGTGGTCTGTTTTACCACCCTTGGCATTATGCTTAGTGATATAATACTTACATACATCCGCGTATGCATCTTACATGCATCACAACACAGTTTACGAACTAGAGTAGGTTTGGAGGCGTTTTTGAGTCAGCAGAGTATGGTTAGTATATGTGTTTCAGCATTGAGCGTTAAAGTAGCCTTAATACTGTAGTCTTACATGGTGTAGACAGTTTAGTTGCTGTCTTAAATAATACTAAAAACAGTCAATTACAGAATATCTGGAAGGGAAGAAATATCACATTTTTTATATTATAGTTTCTTATTGAAATTAAAGGGGCTATTTAGAATAACCCATTATTTTACAATTAATATTTTACAAAAACAAAGACAGTAGTGTCAAGGTTTAGATTTAATATTTCTATGACAATGGGACCTCAATTCAATAATTAAGAGGTATGTCCAAATATATATACACACCGTAAATATATATATATATATATATATATATATATATATATATATATATATATATGAAAAGAGAAGCAGCAGCACTCCGATGGTGAATCAAAGCTGGGTGATCTTTATTTATATATATATATATATATATATACACACAATGCCTCTTATAGAACCTCCTTATTGCTTTCTCCCTATACCTGCCATCCCTACTTAAGAATTGCTGCAGGACTTGAAGACGTGAAGTCAGAAATATGTGACTGATCACATGTTTCCTGCATCACCGCAAGATCCTTATACCCTTTATATTGTCAGGAGGTAGGGCCAGTAGTTATGGGAAGTCCAGCTCTTTGTATTAAGCGCACTATGAAGAGACAGCTCTTCTGGCTCCTAAACGGCTCCCTATGTAATTACACATGGAACCATGTTCAGGCAGCCAGCCACCCATCCGTGCTCCACTTTTAACCCAAATGTTTTTTGGATAAAAGTATCTGTGGTCACAGAACAGGCTAAGCAAGCCAACAGTTCTCAGGGCAGAGCCGACTCCTCTATTTTACCTGAAAGAGCCGGGTCATAATGCTGGGTCATTCACAAATGACCCAACTTGGCTGGGACTGAGTGTGAAGAAGAGTTGTGTGTGAATAAATAGATGTATCAGAGCTGTGTCTGAGTGAATGGATGTAGTGGAGCTGTGTGTACTGTGCTTGTTTGACACCAATAGGGAATTTTTAAATTGGTGTCAAATATATATTTTTTCGCGGGGATGACTAAGTCTGGTGTGTGTCTTATTGTAAGGTGCATCATATAGATGGATGGTTGGATTGATAGATCAATTTCCTTCCTTCTTAAAACAACTTTTAAGATCATGCCAATAAGTCTGAAGGTCTCCAGCCCAGTATCTTGCCCTCTTAGACTGCTCTCTCAGCACTGTCCTCTCCCTCTGCCTGATGTAATCTCACTACAACAGAAGATGTTTCAGCACACAGTGGGTACACTGTGCACACTGTAGCAGCCTGTGAAGCTAAAGCGCAGATGGGCTCTATTAAAACCCACAGGAGCTCTTCAGGCTCATAAGCATGATTTTAAAAGTTGAATTTAGAAAGAAGCAAAACAAAGTTAAGAAGATTACCACGGTATCTGGAGCTATGATGCTATGATCCCTGATTTATAACGCTTGCTTACAGACAACCCCTAGTAACGGACCTCTGGATGTTGGTAATTTACTTTAGCCTTGGGCTACAATAAACAGTTACAGTTATCAAAGGTGTCTGCAATTAAGCTTTACTGTTAATCCTGGCTCTGATGGCAACCCAACATTTTTAAAATCCGGTTGTCCCAGAGACCAAAAGAAAAATTGGCTGGGGTTACAGTTATAAAATATACAGTTTTGACCTACAAATTCAACTTAAGAACAAACCTATCTTGTACATAACCCGGGGACTGCCTGTACTTTTACTTTTTTACTTGAACCTTGTAGTGGTCCGATTTTCAGGTATTTATATAGATATATGTTTATTTAATATTTGATTTTCTCCATTACAAAAAAAATATTTTTTTATTGTTACAATTAATTACAATGCCCCATACATCATGCAGTAGGTCAATTAGTGTAATGAGTACAGAACATTTTTGTTCTATTTTTATTGAAAATGTCATTCAGCAGTATCATCTGATGGTTTTTTTTTATGTTCTGGTCTAAATACTGGGGCAGATTTATCAAGCTGTCTGAAAGTCAGAATATTTCTAGTTGCCCATGGCAACCAATCACAGCTCAGCTTTCCTTTTACCAGTGCTCATGAATATTTAAAGGGGAACTGTGATTGGTTGCCATAGGCAACTAGAAATATTCTGACTTTTAGACAGCTTGATAAATATGTCCCATTGTGTTGAATTGTCATTTAATAGCACTGAGTGGTTCATAATGTGTATGACATGACTACAACAATATGTAAAAGCTTTTCTGATATTACTGTGTTTACACATCATTCAAGTGGATGTTTATTGCATGTACACCTTTCATATTGACAAAAACCATATATTTTTATGATGTGATATGAAAAGTAAACTCAGTTTTTCCTCAAAAAATGCCTTCTCTGCAATCAATTATGCATCAACTTGACAAAATAGATCTTCATGTCAATATTTGACAGACATTTATAACTGCATTCATGATCACAATAAAACATGCTTTATTGAAAGTCATTTATTAAAGAAAAATAGTTAATTATACAAAAAAGACTTGAAGCGAATACCTACATTCACATTTATCTGTTGCCACAATATTACGTTATTGCACAGCTCCATGTTGCTTTGATTGATACTTCTTGAAGTTCCACATTGTCAGATATGATATTTCTCTAAATGACATGATTTCAACTTTCATAAGTGGCTCAGCGTGGTAAGTCAGTGGTTGAAAGATGATGTCTGTGGGAAGCAAGAATTTTTTGACATACCCCAGTAATCATTAGCACAGCACCACCCTAGGTGCCAAAATCGATTTTCATTTTTTTTACTATGATGCATCATAAATGACAGGAAGGGACAAAGAAATGCACATCAGCAGCTAAAAATATGTACAAGATGATATGTCAGGTAATAGAGAAGTACGATTTTAATTAAAACAGATAGTGGGCAAAAGTATTATATTTATTATATATTTGTACTGTGTGTTGGATTATTAACACACAAGCATCTAACCTGCAGAATATTTTATGTACAAGATAAAAATTAGAGATGAGCGAGCATACTCGTCCAAGCTTGATACTCGTTCGAGCATTAGTGTACTCGCAACTGCTCGGTGCTCGGACGAGTATTTTGCCCACTCGAGAAAATGGCATCTTGCGGCGTTTAGATTTTTGGCGGCCAGAAACAGAGCCAATCACAAGCCAGGAGACTCTGCAGTACACCCAGCATCACGTGGTACACTTACATGTCGAATGCAGTGGTTGGCTGGCCTAATCAGGTGACCCTGCAATATACTAGCCCCTGCCCGCGCTGCTCGGAACATTGTCTGTCTGGATGCCGTGAGGAATAGCGTTAGGGTGTTCTAGTAGATTACTGTTAGGCAGCAGTGATTCTAAAAGAACCTCACTGTTAGGCAGGAGTGATTCTCCAAGAACCCAACAGCCCTTGTTAGGGCTACATTAGCGTTTTTTTCAAAAGTTAAAGTGACAGACTCAGTCACAGCACAAAATCCTTTTGTGTGCTGTCAGTGTAGGTTCTAGCCATAGCAATAATCTTCTGTGGTTGATGTCTGATTTCCTCTGCATGTTTTGTTCTATAAAAAAAACACAAAAACCCCCCAAAAAATTACAGCTTATATTTCTGTTTTGTCTATAAAATAGACTTTAATTTTGAAAATGTTGAACCCGAGGGCTAGGGGTAGAGGACGAGGGCATGGGCATCCAATTCCTGCAGGGGTCAGAGGCCATGGTCCTGGGCGGGGTGAGACACCACCTGCTGATGAGGGAGCAGGGGAAAGCCGCAGAGCTACACTCCCTAACTTCATATCTCAAGTTACTGAGACTCGTGGTAGAGCACTATTGAGGCCAGAACAGCGTGAACAGGTGATTTCGTGGATTGCGGACAATGCTTCAAGTAATTTGTCCACCAGTCAGTCTTCCATGCAGTCCACCCATGTTACCCAAGTGAGCATTCCTCCAGCTCCTCCACCTCAACCTCCTTCCCCCCAGTCTGCCCCCTCCCAGGACAATTTGGCATTTGAGCCGGCATACTCTGAGGAACTGTTTTCTGTATCCTTCCCAGTGTCATAAACCACTTGTCAGGTTGCTGCTGAGCTTCTTCCCGATGCCCAGGTTTTCCAAAGGTCGCAGTCTGTGGGTGATGATGACATTGTTGACGTAGTGGAAGAAGTGTGTAAAGAGGTGTCGGACGATGAGGAGACACGGTTGTCAGACAATGGTGAAGTTGTTGTCAGAGCAGGAAGTCCGAAGGGGGAGCAGACTGAGGGATCGGAGAATGATGAGGTGACAGACCCAAGCTGGGTTGATTGGCCGGGTGAAGCAAGTGCTTCTGAGATGGAGGCGAGTCCTATACAAGAGCAGGTTCGAAGAGGGAGTGGTGGGGCCAGATGGAGAGACAGGGCCGGAGATGGTGCATCAGTGCCAAATGTTTTACGTAGTGAAGCTCCCGTGGCGAGGGCTAGATTTTCTGAAGTCTAGTGGTTCATTAAAGAAACAGCGGATGACCGACGGACTGTGGTGTGCAACCTGTGCCACATCAGGATCAGCAGGGATTCCACCACTACTAGCTTAACCACCCCCAGTATGCGCAGGCATATGAATACTAAACATCACGGCGCAGACCGATCTGTGGCTGGCACCGCTGAACCTGAAGCCAGGCATGGTTGTGTGTGACAATGGCCGTAACCTGGTGGCGGCTCTGCATCTCGGCAGACTGACACATGTGGCATGCCTGGCCCATGTGTTAAATCTGATAGTTCAGCGGTTCCTTAAGAAATACCCCAATCTGTCTGATTTGCTCACGAAGGTGTGCGCATTTCAGAAAGTCGACCACAGATGCTGCCACTCTCAGGGCAGCGCAGCGCCGCCTCCAACTGCCCGCTCACCGACTGTTGTGCGACGTGTCCATGAGGTGGAATTCAACATTAACCATGTTATCCAGAGTTTACCAGCGGCGCATAATGATTGTAGACTGCCAGATGTCAACTTCCACCAGTACTGGTAGTCAGGTCAGTCAGCTTCCTCAAGTCTACAATGAGGAATGGACGTGGATGTCTGATATCTGTCAGGTGCTGAGTAACTTTGAGGAGTCAACATAGATGGTCAGTGGCGATGCCGCCATCATCAGCCTCACCATCCCGCTGCTTGGCCTGTTGAAAAACTCTCTGGTCAGCATGAAGTCGGAAGCTTTGTGTCTGTTTCTCAGCGCGTATCGGAGGAGGTGGAGTAGCATAAGGAGGAAGAGGAGGAGAATGTTTGCAAGACAGAAGAGGGGACCATTGCTCAGTCCTTAACTGTTCAGCGTGTATGGGCATAAGAAGAGGAGTTGGAGGAGTAGGAGGAAATGGAGAGTCAGGCCAGCGAGGGGAGTGTATTTTTGCGCTTTGGGACTCTGGCGCATATGGCAGATTTCATGCTTGGCTGCCTATCGTGTGACCCTCACGTTCAAAGAATACCCGGTTACTGGGTATTCACTCTCCTGGACCCACGGTACAAGCAAAATCTTTCCAGTCTCATCCCTGTAGAGGAAAGGAGTGTTAGAGTGCATGAATACAAGCAGGCCCTGGTGCACACACTGAAGAAGTATTTCCCTTCTGACATCGCTAGTGGCAGAGGGCATACTTTTGCAGAACAAGTAGCGAGGGAGAGTAGGCGAACAGTCAGCTTGTCCAGCACTGGTAGGGATACGCTTTACAAGGCCTTTGCAAGTTTTATGTCACCCCAGCAAGACACTGTCTCCTGTACCCAGTCTCGGCAGAGTAGGGGTGATATTTACAGAAAGATGGTGAGGGAGTACGTAGTTGACCATACCATCTTCCTAAATGATCACACAGCTCCCTACAACTACTGGGTTTCAAAGCTGGACATCTGGCCCGAACTGGCGCTGTACGTCTTGGAGGTTTTTGCCTGCCCTGTCGCTAGCGCGTTGTCAGAGCGGGTTTTCAATGCGGCTGGTTGCATCATCACCGACAAGCGTACACGCCTGTTGATTGACAGCGCTGACAGGCTGACGCTTATCAAAATGAATCAAGCATGTATTTCTCATGATTTCCATTCTTCACCAGGTAAAAGCAGCTCAACCTGAATAATTCTCATGTAACTCCTCATTCTCCTCCTTCTCCTCCTCTTTGTACACTAAAGCAGAGGCAACTGGCTATTTTTTTGCCAGGGCCAACAGGGTCTAGCTATAGTCCTCTATGTATTTAATTTTTCTGGAGTTCCACCTACCCGGTCCTCCGTTTTAAACATTTTTTGGGAGTGCCACATACAGGTACTCTTTCTATTTAATTTTTCTGGAGGGCCACCTACCCGCTCCTCTGTTTTGAAAACTTTTTTGGACTGCCACATACAGGCACTATCCAAATTTAATTGTCTCCATAGCAGCCTCCACACGTCGTCTTTATAGCTGCCTCCACAACTTGTCTCCATTGCTACCTCCACACGTTGTCTCCATAGCTGCCTCCAAAAGTCTTCTCCATAGTTGCCTCCACATGTTGTCCCCTTAGCAAACGAGCTGTCTCCGGCAAAATTTTGGTTTGTTTTAACGGCTTCCACATCAAACTTGTTAACTTTATCGCCACCCGGCTGTGTTATCCACAAAATATACCGACAAACTTTTATCTATGAAGGATATTACTTCAGCGCTACTTGCGCATCTCTTTACTTTCCCCTCCCCCGCCATAACCAGGCCAAATACTTATAAGAACAGTGCTACATTTGATCCTACACAAAAGGTTTTTAGAAATGCTGTTTGTAGCTGGAGTACATCCAGAAATTTGCCTGGACACTCGCCAGCCTGAGGCTGCGGCTGCTGTCACACGTCGTCCACACTTCGTCCACATAGCTGCCTCCATACATCGTCCCCTTAGCAAACGAGCTGTGTCAGGCAAACTTTTTGGGTGTTTCACCAGATACGTAATGCTGGAGACCTGAAGTTTCAATCATAGCGGCGCAATATGGATGCCCCATACCATCGCTCTTAATCATGGAACCATTTCCGAAAAAAAAAAATATATAGAACCGCTATGCTGTTAATATTCCTAGCGGAAGTATTCAAACGACCCCGCCTGCTTCGAAAATTATAATTTTTTCAAAGAAAAAACACTTCTGGCCCCCAGGCCCATGTTGGGTGGGGAGGAGCAAAGAGGCAGGGGCTTGGACATGCGAAAACTCGCCTGGCAGTGGACCGCCAGCTCCATCCCAAGATCCAACTAACTAACTAACTAAGTTTTAACTGCAGCAACTTTAATTTACTACTATAACCTTTTACCTCTAAAATCTATCTTTTCACTCCTCTTTTCTCACCTCCTTACGTTCACTTTGGGCGCCATAACCGTCCCCATTGCCTCTACACGTAGTCTATATAGCAGCTTCCACACCACGTCTCGATAGCTGCCTCCACACATCGTCTCCATAGCTGCCTCCACACGTTGTCTCCATAGCAGCCTCCACATGTCGTCTCCATAGCTGCTTCCAAAAGTTGTCTCCATAGCTGCCTCCACATGTCGTTCACTTAGCAAACGAGCTGTGTAAGGCTCATTTTTTGGGTATTTCACCAGATACGTTATGGAACTTGGTCACTCTGTCGCCGCCATGCTGTGTTATCGACTAAATATACTGTCAACCTTTTGTTCACATAGGAAATCATTTCAGCGCTTCTTGTTCCTTTGGTTCCTCCGCCATAACCAGGCCAAATACTGATACGTACAGTACCACACGTTATCCTCGCCAAAAGGAATTTTTTAAATTGGTTTGAAGCCTGAGTCCATTTGGGGTATGTCACCATGCCACTCTCTAGCCTGCCTCCGCGTGCCGTCCCCTATAGTGTATAGTCACATGCATTGTAAGTCTGGCTTTGTCTGTCTGTATTTTGTCCTTGCCTTTTCTGTATCTAAGGAAGTACCTTCATGGAAATTTTGGAAAATTTGAGCCTAATTATATACAAAGGGCCCAGATGATGTATGCATCTCCAATAGCAAGGATCATGATCATTGGGGACTGTTCAGATCATCTAATAATTACTTGGGGTCCTCCCCAAGAAGATATCCATGTACATAGATTAAATTCTACTGATGATTTAGAGGCCAAGTGAAACTGTCCTGGATATTATATAGCCAATAGAAAAGTTTGATATCTTTCTAAACTCAAACCCCAATGGGAAAATCTAGGGACTATCATGGGGGATACATTGAGCTCTGGCAAGAGATGGGGATGGGGAGGGGTTGGAAAAATCTTATTACCATTTTGATGTCTGTTAAATGTTGTGTTTATATTGAAATTGTTTTTGTCTTTTGTATGTATTTTTTAACTAATAAAAGAAATGATCACAATGTATTGACTATTGACTCACAAAAGATTTTTGGCAACCTAGGAGCAGCTGCAGCAATGATTAATATGAGATATTGACTATTAATCCCTCAAAGGATTTTTGGCAGGACATCAGTAGCATAAGGAGCATCCATGAACACAGCATATTGACTTTTGTACCCTCAAAAGATTTCTGGTGGTCTGCAGCAGAAGTGAAATTGACCATCGACCGCCAAAATTTATGGATGGCAACCTATCAACAGAAACAATGAACAGGGTATATAGCACCCAAATTATTGATGGCAGCCTTCTTTTGCAGGACTGTGACCATCAATATCTCCCAAAAGACTTTCCTGGCACTCACTCTAACAGTTCCGCACTCCCGTAACACACATTCTTCCATAACATAGAGCTGACACAGCTTTCCCTGTACCAAGTCAGCAAGCTGAGGGTTGAGATTATTCAGGATCAGGAATTTATAGTGGTGTGACTGTGTGTGACATCACAGGGGTTGGCTAGCTACTGATATGCAGGTCATTACATGCTATGTAATTTTCACAGGTTTTTTGTTTTCACTTTTCACATGTCGCTTACCTTTTAGGAAAACTTTGTTACTGCCAATAACCAGGAAATATGAGTTTGCTACAAATCACATTTTTCAGGAAGTTCTCTAAGTCTCAGTCAGTGATTTAACCCAAGAAAGGATATTCTAGGTCATTGGGGGTTATTTATCATTGGGTGTAAAAAAGTAGCAACTAAAATAGCAAAGGGTTTTTTGGGAAGTTTCTGGAGTTAAAAAATGCAAGGGCATTTCGTGACACTCAGAAATAGTGGCTTGAACATTAAAACACTGCCAGTGGGGCGTGGCTAGCAGCCAAGATGGCCGGACGTGTACAGCGGAGCTCCGTGGAGACCCTAAGAATCCGCAGGATAAATCCTGAGCCACATAGGCTAATACCGGCAACAAGCAGTGAGCCCACCCACCGAAGTCACCGGAGACACCGGGAGCGGCTCCAACTCCGCAAGAGACTGCGAGGAGAGGTCGGAGACCGGGCAGCCGCTAGGCTGCGTGTGCAGCACCTGGATCGCGATCCAGACTGCACTGAGGAGGACCTCAGGCGCCAGCACTGCGGTCGAATTGGCAGAAAGATCCCGCGACCCAGGCAAGGTAGCTGGAGCCAGAGCCTGACTTACGGGAGCCGCCACACAAGCCAGCGCGAGTCGGGCGCCATTACACATGTCAGGCGCCATCTTGAAAAGGTGAATCCTGAGCCTGCTCCTCACTGACCGGAGAGAGCGCAAGCAGGGAGAGTAGAGGCACACCTGCACCTGCCCACATAGAGAGTGCCGCTGCTCCGTCACCCAGAAACCTACGGCACCCGGAGTGGTCAGCATACTGTTGTAGATGTGGAGGGCCGGCAGTGCACCAACATAGCAGCGCCATTTTGGACACAACGACCAGCGCAGAGAGGCCTGTGACTGCATTGGATAGCAGCACCTAAGAGCCCAGGATTCACACTGGCACAATCATTCAGCACAAAAGCTCCAGAGATAATCACAACCAACTGTGAGTTTCATCATCATTTAACCCTGCATTACCACCTTGTATACAGTGGATTACTGACAAGAGTACATATTAAGGACATATCCACAACCCGCCAAGGGATTGTTGCTCCTGCCACAGTGTGTATCTCCTTCTGATATACCAAAACTGTTAAATATCTTTAAACAACATGAGTCCCTCTAAAGTGAGCGCTATTGACAAGCTCAGAGAATTTTCAAGGAGAGATTCTGCAGAACCTGCATGTACACCACAGCCACAATGCACCGTGCATACCAGAGCTAAACCTAGAGCGACCGCCTCGGCATCGCAAATGGAAGCAGATGATGAAGCAGAAGAACCCACTCTGAAACAAGTAACCCTGCAAGTACTAGCAGCAATAGACTCCGGCAAAAGTTCTCTCACAGGCAAGTTTGATGAAGTGAGAGTTGATGTGGGCCTGCTTTGCCACGATCTGCAAAACCTCAGAGACCATGTTAAAACCACAGAGGAAAGAATATCGCAGGTAGAGGACCGCACGGCCAGTGTTCCGAGATCCCTCTCCTCTCTTAAGTCAGACTCTGACTCGGTAAAACAGAAGGCGGACAACTTGGAAAACCGGCTCCGCAGAAACAATATCAGAATAATTGGCATGCCAGAGAAAACGGAAGGTAGAAACCCTGAAGAATTTCTTGAAAAATGGCTGCAGGAACCGTTTCCCGTGGCAAAATTTTCATCTAACAGAAGCTACAATTATTCTGATCTTAAAACCTGGTAAGGACCTGTTGGACTGCGGATCCTACAGGCCAATCGCGTTACTAAACACTGACTATAAGGTCCTGACCAGAGTACTAGCTTGCCGACTCAACCAGGTTATCCTAACATTAATTCACCCAGACCAATGCGGGTTCATGCCGGGGAAATCTACCTCGGACAATATCAGGAGAGTTCAGGTCATTGCCCAAATCGGACAGACGAGGGGAAGGGACTGGGCACTGGCATCCCTGGACACAGCAAAGGCATTCGACTCGGTCGAATAGCCCTTTCTCAGTCGATGTCTGGCGAAACTCGGCTTCGGGCCCTGATTCTTTAAATGGATAGGTATACTGTACTCAAACCCCAATAGCAGACTACTGGTCAACTATCCCTTACCTTCACTCTCCACCGAGGCATACGCCAGGGCTGTCCACTGTCCCCACTTTTATTTGCCCTTACCATCGAGGTGTTAGCTGCCAAACTCCGCCAAGACTCCATATATACAGGAATCAAATTGGGACAAAGGGAGGATGGAGTGGGCTTGTACGCTGACGACATGATCCTGTTCATGTCCAACTTCACCACATCTCTACCACACGCCATTACACTTATCAATGACTTCGGCACATACTCAGGATTGCAGGTGAATTGGAGGAAATCAGTATTCATGCCACTAGGCACTCAGAACTGGGAAGGCCCAGCAATCGTGGAGGGGCTGGCAGTGGTGACAGAATTTAAATACCTAGGGATAATGATCACCAAAACATATCAGGACATACGCAACCACATCATGGGCCCACTTCTCTCCTATGCAAAGGAGAAATATAAGGTTTGGAAGGCCCTTTCACTTTCAGTTGCGGGAAGAATTAACTTGGTTAAACTAATAATCCTCCCAAAGTGCCTCTATGTCTTACAACATGCAGCAGTTCCTCTCCCCAAAAAATTCTTTAAAGAACTGCACTCACTAACATGGGTATTTATTTGGGCCACCTCTAGAGCCAAACTCAGCCTTCAAACAATGCAACAACCAAAAGACGAAGCTGGGGTGGCACTCCCCGACTTCTATAACTATTACCTATTACCTCAGATACCTAAGCAGCTGGATGGGAGGACAGACCCTACCTAACTCAGAACATTACCTGCAACACCACCTGAGCCTCAAATCCCTATGGCCGGTTCTTGAACCACCCCGGGACGTAAACATGTCTTTACTACCCCTGCATAGGCTAGCTAGACAGGTCTGGAAAGCAGCCAAGCAAACAGCAGGCTTTACAGATATAATAGCTGAGACTCCACTATGGCATAACCCTACATTCTCCCAACTGCACACATTGGAGGGACAGATACAATGGGAACAGAAAGGCATAGTTACACTAGGAGACATTTACACAACAAACATTCTTTGCTCCTTTCAAGAAATACAAACTAAATATGAGTTAGACAGAACCTTCTTCTACAAGTATTTGCAGCTCAGACACGCTTTGGATGCCCAGTTCCCGTCTCCCCGCCCACCCATATCCTCCTATCCATTAATCGGCATCTTTAGGACACAGGGACCCAGAGGGTTGGTATCAGCACTTTACACCCATCTTATCCGGGAAAAGACTCCAATCCCCGCCATAGATAAATGGAAAACACATATTCCCTTGATAGAGGAAGAATCTATCCCAGACATTCTCTCATCGCACCTCAAAGTCTCCCCCTCAATAAACAATAGACATATCCAACTATACTTCATACACCAAGCATACCTGACTCCTGTGCGACTGAGGCATATGTGTCAAGTACCAACCACAGCGTGCCCCAGGTGCGGAGATCTTAACGCAGACTTTTGGCACATGAGCTGGAGCAGCGATCCAATCCAAAAATTTTGGAAGGACGTAACAGATTTCCTTACAACTATTTTACCTGTGCCACTATCACATTCCCCAGAGATATGCTTATTGGGCCTAATTCCTGAAGTAGATTGGACTCATTACCAAATAATATTCCTACAAGAAACATTGTTTTTGGCCCGGAAATGCATAGCACTGAGGTGGTACTCCCCCAATACTCCTAAGTATGTGGAAGCTACAGGTGAACCAAATTTTACTATATGAGAAAATAATCTACAAATACAGACAAAAACCGGACAAGTTTAACCGCGTTTGGGGGGAATGGTATGACACACCAAGGACCAACCATTCGCCGCCTAGGCTTAGAATAGCCACTGGCATTGCGGGCCTGTGTAACTTTAAACGAACCGAGCCAACTTGTAGGGGTCGAAAACAAGGCACACCCAATCACAAACATAAGATCTTTCCTCAGAAATAAAGAACATTCAGATAAGGCAGGATAAGACAACTCAACTTGTCAATGGTATATACTTGATGTTTATTTCGATTTTCTTGTCATTTTGAGACAAGAAAAGGCAATGAAACCTTATGTAACACCGTATAATATTGTAAGCATGATTTGCTCGAAAGTCTGATGTTCTGGTTTTATGTTATTGTGCTTTACAATAAAGAAGTTTAAATTAAAAAAAAAAAAAACACTACCAGTACAACTGTCAGGGTTCAGGGGTCAGTGGACGGCTGGAACACCATAGGAGATGGTACTAGCTGACACCTGGGACTGAGTCTAAGTGGCACCTGGTTCTCACCAGAGCCCTCTGCAATGCGGGATGGTCTTGCTGCAGCAGGGTGCCACCAGGTAGTTCCACAGGTATGACCAGCCAGCGATGGCAGCCGAGATAAAGGTACAGAATCGGAGTCCAGTCTTGTGGTCAGGCACAGGCAGAAAGTAAGGGCAGGCGGCAGAAATGTAGAGGTCAGAGGTGAGGTTCGAGGTCACAACAGGGATTCAACAGTTCAGGGATTAGAAACAGCACAGGGAACACAGGAACACACTGAAAGCTTTCTATATGGCAAAAGAGCCCAAAGATCCGGTAGGGAATCCTGGGAACAGCAGGAAACCCTGGGAGTGCCAGCGCCAATCAGCGGTGCACTGGCCCTTTAAATCTTTAAGTGCCAGACCGGAACAGGAGCGTGGAGAGGCGTTTGGTGCTGGAGGGCAGTGCCACGGAAAGGGGCACGGGTGTTCCCACAACCGAGACATGGATCGCGGGGACACCCCTGGCAACAACACTATGTGTAGCAGCCAGATTTATGGCTTGTGATGTGTGTTTTTTAAATAATTGCTAAAAATTAGAAGGTCACTTCATTCCCCTCCTGGTGTATGTCCTGCTGTGACTATATTACACTTCTTGCATTTAGAATTATTTAAAAAGGAGGTCCAATGGTAGATATAAAACTATTGCATGGAGCCTGCATAATAATAAATAGCCCCCCTTGTTTAAATCACAGCTTGGTCTCAAATTCATTTCACTTACATGATAAATTTTGAATGGTTATCTTTAGACTGTAAGGGCCAGATCCAGTACTTTTTGAGTTTTAAAAGATAAAACAAAAAAGGTCATTATAGACATCTTTAAAAAAAATAAGAAAAAATTGCATATTTCATGATCTATTCATCCTCTCCGTGCTTACAAATACCAGTTATTCATATATATTCAGTCATCCACAGAACGTTTGGTACATCATTCTTTAAAATATGTCTTAAAATGACCGCTTACACAAAGGAGGTTTATACATTTTAAAAAGAACAATAGTTCCTGTAAAGTCGTTTGTTTTCATCATAAGAAAACTGTTTGTCTTAAACTGAATGGTTCATTGATAGAGGGGGTTGTCTTTGGCCTTTTCATGAACAAATCAATATCCTTTTAGTGATCATATTAAATATCTATGTTGTGATATATTTTGTTCTCCATAGTGAATGTATTTATTCTGTACCGTGTAATATATTTTCAGTACTATATATTATTATTATTATGTTTCTTTGAAAGTTTCACTATGTACAGCATTTTGTGCTATTCCACGGCAATGCTAAAATTGAAAGGCTCTAGCTAGGTAATAAAGTTATTGCAGAGATTTATGATATGTTACACCCCATTTGCCTCTTTCCACACCACTGGTGAAAGTCATTATTTTTTATGTTGCACCATTTTTGAGGGATGACCAGTTGTGTGGTAATCAATCTCATTATGTAAAGATGAGCTTTTTGTCTAATGCCTCTAAATCACTGTATAAAATGTATTTAGCAGCGTTCAAAGAATAGGTATCGATAATTAGGAATCATTTGGAAATGACAATGAGGCCTCATTTTATAATGGAATTTCAATATTTTTTGTAGTATTATTGACATTCAAACTGCTACTATAAAAAAACTAGCATTTGAAATGACCACTTTTTATGTTTATATGACTAACTTTTTGTGTAACATATCCCCTAATGAAGGAGGAGGAGTGGGAATTCGCAGTGGTAGAATGGTTACTAGATACAAAATGACAGCAGCTTAATCATAGTGTAGATTTCACTGTCAGATATTTCAAATATTAGTTGTTTGCATGGCAAAAACTGTATCATGGTAGTATATATACAATAAAATCATGTAGATGTAATATATATAGACAGACATTTTAAAGTCTTTGCCGAGGGAATTATTATGCTGCTAAACCTGTCTTAACTTTCCCATTTTAGTGTCTTTAGATAAAAGTATGCATTTTTTGCATGTATTATGGCATTCTTCTTTATTTATTAACTGCATTAATTCCGCATAAGCTAAGTGTTCACTGCATCAATTCATTAACCCCATGTTATCAGTTATTGCAATTAATTGACCCTTCATTAATGTGTTTAACATTTCAAGGTAGTGCCGCCTCACTTTCATGTTATATGTCAGGTTGTATATCAATTGAAAGCCTTATGTTTTTAGTGCTTATAAACCCCTTACTTACACAGACCACCGGTGATGTTCAGATTAAAGGGATCATGACAGCAGATTCTCTCCTCTTTTCCTGCAGAAAATGTTTGACATGTCTCTCTCTATTTGTGTAAGATGAGAGACCTGTCAATCATGTTGGGCTGAGCTGGGAGAAGCTGACTGGCAGATTCTGTTCTAAATCTTTGCCACGATGACAGTTATACATACGGTAGTTATAATGAGGAGGTGATTTGTATTTAGTTTTCCCATGGTTAGAATCCCATATTAAAGGCTCCCTTTAACCTCTTCTTCACCAATGACCATTAATCATAAGGAATTAATTTGGAGTAAAGTGGGAATACACATGACATAGAAAAGGAAAGGGGAAAGATTAATTCCTTACACAATTGGACAATTCTCTGAAAATTCACCCTTATAATGAGATAGGTTAATTCTGCGAGCAACTGTAGGGGATTGAGTAATTTGAAACTTTATCAAGCACTCCTTATCAGATGTCGGTGTGAGTATGAGAGGGAAAGCTGATTTTTACACATTACCTCCATTAAGTCCAAAAAAATTACAACCAGGTAAGAACACAAGAATAGCATTATTGAAGAGCTGATAATAGAAGTCTGTAATATAATAATGACTTTTAGTAGAATCTTTTGTTTCCATAAGCCAGTTAACTAATTGGTAATCAGTAAGTTAACTTACTGTTTTTCAGTAGTTAACAGTAAATATAGGTGGATTTGATTTATCCAGTCTAACTGAAACTTGATACCAAATATGTATATTAATGTAGGGCTTCCTTTATGGAACTCTGATTTACTAAAAAAAAGCTGCAAAAGTAGTAGGTCAAAATGTAAGGCCCCTTCCACACTTGCGTTGCAAATCACGTCAGAGTTTGATCAGGGTGCGATCAGGGTTTGGTCAGTGAAAAACGCACATTTTGCATCAGGGTGCAATCAGTTTTCAGTCAGAGTTTGTTCAGTGTCTCAGTTTTTCAAGCGCATTTTCAATGCAATTTCAATGCGTTTTTCACACACAGGTAATGCGGGTGAGAGGACTCAGGGCTGAGGTCTATCTTTTCTATGGCAATTGCTGTGTGAAAAACGCATTGCACTTGCATTGCACTTGCATGAGTCTCAGAGTGCAATGCATTTTTGATGCGTCTCCATAGACTTGTATGGTGCGTTTTTCATGCGCGTGACTTGCAAAAGTAGAGCATGCCAAGATTTCAACGCCCGTAAAAAAAACCGCGCCTGTGCGTGTGAAAATGCAAGTCTGAAAAGACCCATTGATTAAAATGGGTCAGAGTGTAATGCAAGTTCTGCGCATCAAAAGCACGCGCGTGAAAAAGTGTGAAAGGAGCCTTACGTTACACCACCTATATATTTTCTTAAACTCCCTACAAAGCCAGCAAGCTAAATCATGCCCTTTATGGTATTATTGACAAGTCCCTCAATTTCTGATGTAAATTGTATCCCTTTTTTTTTAATTAGCTCCCCTTTTCTGATTTTCTGCAATTTTCTTTCCATGATTATGGGGTTTTCCATCTTGTCTGAGCAGCATTTAGTGCTATACTTCAGCCTCGTTGTCAAAGGTATAAATTTTCTGGAATCAAGTCAATGAAGTCGATGGAGTGTTTTCTGGACATACTTTATCCAGATAACAAGTGTAAAAACATCTATCGTTCGTAGAAGAGCAATGATGGTTTAATCTGAAAGTAACGATAAAGCTTAGGTTCCAGGGCAAAATTTGCAGATTCAACTCCTAAAAACTACAGTTCTTTGAAGGTAAAAATGTAAGTAAAGTTTAGTGAAGGGCACCATGGGAGATGTCACTACTAGTGTTGAGCGGATCCAAGCCTCAAAGTTCAGGTTCATGCTAGTCGGGTCAGGCTTGGCATAAATGCTGGTACTGATGCTGGCACCAGTCACAGGTGTTAATTCTTTAAATTCTGTGGTGCTAAGCACATAATCAGGAGTGATGACCCTCCCCAAAAAGGAAGCACATTAGTTGCCACTAGGAACTTTGCCAGTGCTATTTAAACAGTGAAGACCCATGATCAGTGCCCAAAGAAGATTTTAAAGGTTTAAAGGTTTGGCTGAATTAGTATTGGCTCACCTCCTAGTCATTGCTTTTTGCTATTTATGTTCACGTTAGTTTAGGTATGATTAAATATTGTATCTTTCCTGACTTTGTATCATGATTTTGTTTACAGACAAAAAAATTCTCCTGGTACACTTCAAAATGACTGTGGAAGGTATGACATAATTGATGAAGTTGTCAGCATGGCTGGCAAGGCAAGTAGCCATGTCCATGATATCTGAATTTGACAGATATCCCTGATAAGTTGCAAAAGACTGTCCTCCAGGCACATATTCCCTTGCTTCTGTGTTATATGCATGAGGTATTCCCTTCACTGTTCTTTGTGGCTTATGGACTGGTTCTAGTGCATTGATCATGGAGTACCACTCTGTGAAGATTTAGCAAGGACAAAAGTATGATGGAGGGACATTTTTCAAGTATCTTAAAGGCGAGACAAGATTCATTGCTTTTTGTAGTTTGCTTAATAAACGTATTCTTTCTTAGCATTTCAATAAACGCTTTTCTTTATAAATTATATTTATGAAATCAAATTTTTTTGGCTGGAGGCTGGAATAAAACTCCCTGGAATGCTGCCGTTGATTATTCAAGCATTTAAATCTACAATAATCAAAGAAGGGGTCCATGCATTCAGAAACCGGTGCAGCAGGGAGCCTAAAGTAACCTCTAAATGGTACTACTAAAAACATATATCGTCATATTTATACTAACCTAGTTAGTAGCAAGGGATTCAATAATATATCTTTTAATTTTTGCAAGTGCAAACATAACTAATTTTCACCTATTGTAGAATATTATAATATATACTTGAGTAGAAGCCAACTAAAATATAAGCCAAGGTGCCTAATTTTACCACAAAAAACTGGGAAAACCTATTGATTCAAGTAAAAGTATAGGGTGGGAAATGTATTGGTGCAAGCACATACCCCCCAGTATATAGCCAGCCAGTGCTCCTATGTAAATAACCAGCCCATGCCCCCTAGTATATAGCCATCCCATGCCACCAAGTATATAGTCAGGCCATTACCTCAACCAACAAGACCTTGGTATATATGCGTCTGCCAATAGAAGTGAATACCTGGGAGGAGAGGTACTGGAAAGGTGTGTTTTGACTTGATTTTTGTTTGACTTGCTGAAAAAAATCAACCTATACCAGACTATTTATGGTATGTTATATAGTTACAAAGTTATGGCTTTTATAAATCATTGCAAAAATATAATCAATTCATGTGTTGCTATGAGAGGATGAGTAGCAGTCTTTACACAGCATCAAGACAACATTCCATATTACAGAGGAGTATACAGATGTGTCTGGTAAGGTGTCTGCATTATCAGTTATTACCTGATCAGTTGAACAACTAGTGGTTTACAAACTTTGTGTGTTTTAGACCATTTGTATATTTGTAAATTGTATTTCCCATAAGATGCAATAATCTACCATTCCTTGTACCTTTTTTAGTCATGCAACTCCATAAAGTTTTGAAATAACAGGTAAGCTCCTGCCCACCAAACAAGTAGGTTGCTGCAGTATGTTAATTCTAAAAAAATTATATAACCTTGAAAACCTCAAAAAGTCAATTGCAGGTAAATCCTTGAAAGTTGTTTGCACTGTATTCCACAAAAAACATGGAACACTGATAAATTTGGCAAAATTCCAAACCCTTGCCACACCATTTCTAAAACAAGAAAAGACTCCAAATTATATCCTAGTAATATATCAGACTGTATATCCATCTGTCTATCCAGTGGTTATGGAGTCATTTGTGGTTTATCAAGGGATTTTAAAAAAAACGTTCAGTTCCAAACCAATTTCAAATTAAGTTAAAGGGGTTTGCCCATGAAAGAAAATTCTCAAAACTCAATCTCTTAGTCATGTTTACACAATATTGATCATTTTTTAACTCTACAATTTTACTCTGTATTGTCACTGTTCTAGCTCCTACAATCAGTGTGAAAATCCAGATTGTGGACAGGGTTTCCCAAACTGTCACTTTATAATTCCTCTAATGCTGTGTGCTGACAATGTGGTTAGATTATCAGGGTACAGGTTTATATACACTTACAGCTTATGAACATACTAGATCAGATATAAGAGATCCATAAGATGGATAGAAAACACAATGGCACTCTCAGCTAAATCACCTATAACACACACAGGTCCGTGATGTACTACTCTCCCCCTCCGCCCCTCCACTTCCTATGGATAAAGATCTTATATGCCTGCAGCTTGTAGCTTTACTCTCCGCATGATATGTTGTTTACTGGCGGAAAGTGAGTCTGTGTCTGTGTGAACTCATCCTGGGATGCATAGAAGGGGGGCTACTGCAGAGAGCAATTCAATGTAGCGTCAGACAGAAGAACAAGATAAAACAATAAAAGAATGTAGCACTTTTCAGATGTGCGAGCTTTACATATGGTCCTGGATGGATCCAACATTCACCCAAAAATGTTCAGAATAAAGTGCAGTACGACCGGCGCTCGACAATGTCTCCTCAATTTCTTTTCTTTCTTTCTTATTCTTTCTTGTAGTTTGTAAAACAATTTGACCAAAAAACGTCTGGGAGAATAAGATGCTATTCAGACATGAAACCGCTACAGTTTTTCTTTTCCTCAGTTATCCTCCATAGCCCGATTTTCTATATAGAGAAGATACATAGTGTAGACAGTTTAAATAAAAGTGAACTTTTAATATTGGATCTACTCACATAAAACAAATAAAATGTGCATATTACAAATCCACGAGAATGACAGTCATTGCCTGACCCTTGGTTTTGCCTCACAGCTTCATCCGGGACATGACCGTCATCAGTCCTCTCCTCCAATTTATACACATAATGTTACAATAAAATTCAATAACAACCTAACAAATAGCAAGCTTTTACATCAAAAAGTTATACATATCCCAAGTAACTTGCAGACAATCTTCTTCTTTACATAAAAATATCCACCACTACTATTTGAATTTCCCTCTTATTTAACCACATGGGGTTCGGCCAATCATTATCCAGCAGAACTTTCAACCAATTGGGGTTGTAGTGTTTTCCACTGGAGTGTTAATGCTTGACACACCTTCTACAAAGGGATTTAACCAATTCGAGCACCATATTCTCAGCGGATCAGCAATCTTATCACCTAACACACTCTCCCCACACCTCCTAACGTTCCTCATAATAAGAAGCATACTATCCTTATGTTAAATTTCTCTGGTACAACGCAAAAATTTTTTACCCTGTTACTTACAACAATCGTAATATATGCCGTATGATATTCTGTATCTTATATATAACTATAAAGGGTTATTATTAGAGTGAGTATACTCATCCGAGCTTGATGCTCGTTCGAGTATTAGTGTTCTCGAAAAAGCTTGTTGCTCGGACGAGTATTTCGCCTGCTCGAGAAAGAGCTTTCACTTAGGGAAACACAGTGAAGAACAGTGAAGAACACAGTGAACACAGTGAAGAACACATTGCAGATGTTTCCATACATCTGTTAACTTATCAGAAGACATTAGTGCAGAACGGTGAATCTTCACACATATTGTTCTTCACATACTATTGTGAAGAACACCCTTCTGCACTAATGTCTTCTGATAAGTTAGCCGATGTACGGAAACATCTGAAATGTGTTCTTCAGTGAACATCTGCTAACTTATCAGAAGGTGCAGAAAGGTGTTCCTCACAATAGTATGTGAAGAACAATATGTGTGAAGAACACATTGCAGATGTTTAACACGGGTCATTCTCCTTTTTGAAGTTCCACAAATATTCCATTGAATAAAAAAAATGAAGAAACAGGACTGACTTCCTTATTTCTCAATAAAATGACACATTTTATTGGTCCCCTTGGTCCCCTTGAAAAATGCTCGAGTCTCCCATTGATTTCAATGGGGTTCGTTATTCGATACAAGCACTCGAGCATCGGAAAAAGTTTGACTCGAGTAATGATCACTTAAGTATTTTAGTGCTCGCTCATCTCTAGTTATTATCTTAAATGTATACCCAATCTGAATACAACCTATAAATAATATGCTCAGTGTACCAATATAATATTTTCGGTTTCTTTATTTATTTCCCACAATATAAATATAATGTACATATAGGGACAGATTTATCAAGCTGTCTGAAATTCAGAATATTTCTAGTTGCCCATGGCAACCAATAACAGCACAGCTTTCATTTTACCAGTGTTCATGAATATTTTAAAGAAGAGCTGTGATTGGTTGTCATGGGCAACTAGAAATATTCTGACTTTCAGACAGCTTGATAAATCTGCCCCATAGTGTTATCAGTGTATTAACCAATATACTATTAACTAGTAGAGGACTAAATATACACCCAAATGTCTATCTAACTAAATATGCGATCTAAATATATGCAAAATAACCTACCTATACCTATGTTTGAAAATATTCCATCAGGCATTTATGTATCCCTCAAAAACATTCTAATTCAAAGTCTTTATTTAGACCTCCTGGTGTAAGTGTACCTAGCTTGCATATCCATTGTCCTTCTCTTTTCCTAAGTAAAGTGCTCAAGTGTTCACTTCTCCTGTGTGTCTCCAATTTATCGATTGCCCAAAAACTAAGTTTTTCTGGATTTGAATTATGTGCTTTTTTAAAAATGTGCTGATAAACTATGTGAAATTAACCCTTTTTTATATTGTGCTCACCAATTCTGGTTTTTAATTTTTGCCCTGTTCTTCCTATATAACCCAAACCACATGGGCACATAGGTAAATAAATGATGTTGGAAGTATCACAATTCATAAGCTCAAAAAATTTTATTTCACGGCCATTCATTTTTATTTTATTTTTATTTTTCCATTAATTTTACGATTTTCCTTTGTATCCCAACATAGTTTACATTTCCCACGATGACAAAAAAAACAGCTAATCCCCTCTTTTTTCTTTGGTCAATTTTCTTGATGCAACTTGTAGTTAATAAATCTTTTAGGAAAGAAGTAGTTTTAAAAATAACTTTTTTTTCCGGGAGTAATTCTCCCGAGACGGGATCTCCACTTACAATATGCCAGTGTTTTTGTTGAATAGATTTTAGTCTTAACGCTTCTTTTGAATACTTTGTTACAAATATAGGATTGGTAGAACTAATATTATTACAGTCTTTATCTTCTATATATATCTTATGACTTTATCTTCTTTGTCACCTTTTCCCGTATATTTTATTTAAACTTTTTTTCTCCAATAGATATTCCGGATATACCCTTTCCCTAAATCTACCTGTCCCTACCTACTTTTTGGGTCCCCCCTAAATGGAGGCCAATAACTGGAAGACGTTCCCAGTGAACACGTAACAATGCAGACAAACAAACACAATAAGGCACAGTATACAATCCGAGTCAGCAACAGCGGGGAATAAACAATAATTAAATTACAATTCAAATAGAGTAGTTAAGACACAGGCAAGAGATCAGAAACCAGAAACTATAGAATGCGAGGGAGACTAGTGAACACAGCAAGATAGCAGTTTGACTGGCAAGGAGTCAAGGCTAAAGCAAGCAATTACTGATCCACAGTGTTAACTCTTGCAAGACAGAATCAGTGAGGGGTGTGGCAGACATCAGGTCAGACAGCCATAGAACCTAGTTCAGACTGCAGGATGACAAAAAACTCAGTGTCTCCTAATCCTACCAGCACGGATAGAGGAGACAGAAGGTGCAGACGTGACACTTACAAATTCATCTATTTCCTTAAAGTCCCCGTTCCAAATAATGATGCAATCAATATATCTTTTAAATAATATTATATTGTCACTAAAAGCATTTTTTTCTCCAAAAATAAATTCCTCCTCCCATTTCTCCATAAATAAAACCTTTTGCCCCCATCACCGTGTCATCGATTTGCACATAGAAACTATCGTCAAACCAGAAGTAATTATGTCTTAGACAAAAATCTATTCCCTCTATTATAAATATTTTTTTTATTGTACTCCATATTTGGAATTCGATCCAATTTATCTTCAATCGCTAACACCTCATGATCTTGGGGAATGAAGGTACACAATGATGACACATCACAAGATGTCATCACTATTTCCAATATCCATATCTTTCAAGATGTCAATTAAATGCTGTGAATCTCTAAGGTATGTTTGCATATTTTTAACTAACAGTTGGAGATAGAAATCAATGTAATCCACCAGGCGACTATACATACATGAGACTATGAGTCTGCCTGGACTATTACTGCCACTATTGGCAAAAAGTTTTTTAAAGGGATTCTTGGGGTCCTAATGTTAATGTAGCGAAATTATTTTTCATTCAAAATTTTATTTTTCCTTCCTCATTCTACTAATTCTTCCATATCTTTTTTGTATAGATTTGTGGGGTCAACTTTCAATTTCCTATGGGTTTGCGGATCACTCAATAATCTGTATATTTCTTTATTATAGTCCTCTTTATTTATTATAAATAAAATATCCACACTTTTTATAACTATGTTCCTATTTTCTTTCAAATCTTTTAGGAAAATTCATTCAGCTAATGTTAAATTTTCATATGTTTATGACTTAGGGTCTTAAATAAGGTGTAAACATCCTATTAATCATATGAAAAAGAAAATAGAAAGCGGATGTCCATAAGGAAAGTTCTCACTTCTTATATTCACTTTTTTAAATACATCAGATGTATTTAATAAAGTGAATATATGAATTGAGAACTTTCCTTTTGGACATATGCTTTCTATGTTAAATTTTCCTTTCATTCCGTACTCTTCATTTTTTTCAAAATCCCTTATGCTTTAACGTTTAAATGTATCAATACATTCATTTCCCCCCATAGGTAGGGGTATTAAATCTCATCTCTCTTTAAACATGGTATATTCCATTGTACATTCAGTAGTTTTTACTCCTTTATTTAAGAAATATTTTTTAAGATTGATATTTCTAATATATTTATTTATATCCACAAACAATTTGATTTTATCAAGTTTAGATTCCGGTGCATATTTCAATCCTGTTTTCAATAATGATACATGTTTGTTAGTTAGTTCCAAAGTACCCAAATAAAAAAATCTGATTTTGTCTATATTTCCTTAGATTTTTTTCTTTCCTACTGTTTTCTATTTCTTCTTCCACCCTGCCTAACTTTCTTTTTCCCAGTCTTGTGTCCCTTTCCAGATATATGTCCATACCCAATCCCCTGATGGGGAAAATTCTTTCTATTTCTATTAGGGCTCAGTTCATACGACGTCAGTGGAGTAAAACGATTTTGTAGTTATGGGGCATAATGCGTTGTGCTGGGTATAGAATGTAGTGTGTGTCTGCTCTAGGGATATATGGTAGCCTTAGGGTGTATATTGTTCCCTGGGTGTATTCTGTCTCCTAGATACATAATCATTCGATCTTTCTGTATTATAATTTCTATGACCTCTTCCTTGATAGGGGTAATATTTCCTAATGTCCCCTCTCAACTGGTTTCTTTCATATCCCAATGCTTCCTATAATTGGAGTAGCCCTTATATCCATTCCTATTCCAGATCCTTTATTCTCTTTCATTACTCTCTTTCCTCTTCCATTCACTGTCAGAGTGGCATACTATTTCCTTTTTATTGTCTGCATTTTTCTCATCTGTGTTTTTAGTCATATTTTTATTTATATCACCATTTAGTCTTTTTAGCCATTTGTAGACATTATTTTCCATATAATCCGTTTTCACTTTTCACTAAATATAGATTTTAGATTAAAATGTTTTTTGAGGGATACATAAATAACTGATGGAACATAGGTATAGGTAGGGTATTTTACATATATTGAGATTTAAATATTTATTTAGGCATTTGGGTGTATATTTAGTCCATGACTAGTTAATAGTATATTGGTTAATACACTGATGACACTATATGTACATTATATTAATATTGTGGGAAATAGAAAAAGAAACCGAAATTATTGTATTGGTTAACACACTAAGCATACCATTTATAGGTTGTATTCACATTGGGTATACACTTAAGATAATAACCCTTTATGTTTAAATATAAGATACAGAATATCGCATGACATATGTGACTTTTGTAAGTAACAGGGTAAAAAAATTTTGCGTCATACCTCAGGAATTTAATATAAGGATAGTATACTTCTTATGAATGAAGAAAGGTAGGAGGTGTGGGGAGGGTGTGGTAGTGATAAGATTTGTGATCTGCCGAGAATATGGTGCTCGGATTGGTTAAATCCCCTTGTAGGAGGTGTGTCAGGAATTAGCACTCCTGATATGTGTAAGCACGAGCACCGGTGTATGATAAATATGCCCCTATGTCCATATGTATCTTCTCTATATAGCAAATTGGGCTATGTAAGCAATCTGAGAAAAAAAGTGGTTTCATGTCTGAATGGCATCTTCTCACAAGTTTTCTTGTCAAATTGTTTTACAAACTACAAGAAAGTCTATGTGTACAAGAAATAAGAAAGGAAATTGACGAGACATTGTCAAGCTCCGGTCGTACTGTACTTTATTTAGAACAAGATGTCTGTCTACAAGTTCCGGTCAAGGGGCAACCAAAATTGTGTACAGCAGGACTAATAGAAACAGGTTGGACTTGTGAAATGCTGTATTTTTGTTAATAACACTGAATTAGAGAATGTGTTATTTTGTTATCCTGAGTACATATAAGAAACTTGTCTCGTGGGAAAACCCCTTTAATGATGGACAGATTTGTGAATATATAAGTTTTGGGTTTTGTTTCTGTCATTTGGCAGGTTCCAAAATAGTAATGACACTACTCACATGGAGTGATACTATATAATGAAAATAGAGAAGCATGCAATTTTAATTTCCTTTTCCTAAACAACTTGTTGAAAAAAGACAACAACAGTGGGGGTACACACCGACTAAAAAGTCATTGGTCCACATTTATTAAAGCATTTGGACCAGTTTTCTGTCTGACTGAAAAGAATGTGCAAACTGTTTGCACGTGTATTTCTAAATTGTCTGCACCAGTTTTGTGTCACAGCTCAACTGTCCCTGAAAAGAAATTAAAAATGTGCACCTAAAGGGCGTGTTACTGGGTCACATTTATTACTAATGTATGCCACAATTCAGTCTTTGCCACAAATCAACAGCATGAACAAAGTGCACCAAAAATGGTGCATACTTCCAGAGCAGTATAGGGGGGCACAAGATTCATGAAGATTGTACATTAGGTTTGATTAATCTGGTGCACTCTGCACTACACAGACACATTGATAAATGTGGACCCATGTCTCCATAACTTGTCATGTGGCCTCGATGATCAATTACAGGTTGACAACAACACCAGGCAACTAATAGTCTAATGGGGCATGTCATCTCTTACTGAAGTGCTGCTCTGGGGTCATTGTGATTCTGGAATACAGAGTTGTGAGCCTCTACATGAGGAGGTTTTCAATGGATTCAGGTCTGGAGAAAGAATAGGCTACTCATTTATGGTAACCCAGTTTACAGCATTTGTTCCTTAATAATGTGATCTTGATGGGCTAGTTCATTCTCATCTTAGCCTGTTTTGTTCATGTAGAGGCACAAGGACTGGATTAATATTAAATATAGACGTCTGACCACACTGTTATACACCCACCATCTGGTGACAACACTGACAGGTGATACATAGCTCCTTGACATTGTCATTAGCCATCATTTGTGTTTAGTGTTAATCTACTTTCTACTACTAATCTACTAATATTAATGGTTTTAAATGTTCTGACATGAAACTTACATTCCTCTCACTGTTGAATCTCTGTTGGAGCTTATTGAAGACACTCTGTACAGAGAACAACTCTAAAAGTTTAGAGAAGTTCAGAGTAGGGTTGCACCAATACCAGAATTTTGAGTGCAACACGAGAACTTTCAAGAAAAGAAAAAGAATATTATTTGAATGTTTTGGGTGCTGTCACATGATGTGTTTAAACTGCGTTTAAAAATGCAATGAAAATGTCTGAGGGCGGGGCTCTGCCTAATCGCATATGCATTTTTAGTGAAATGTATATGAGCTGTAATGGTCAACCACTGTTTTTTGAGGAGAGCTTTAGTGTTTTATGACAGTTTAATATATGTATTGTAAAGGTTGTCCTGGTAAGGTTAATATAAAATGTATAATTAAGGGCTCATTTAGACAGACGTTTTTGATGCAGATTGCATGCAGACACTTTGCTTCCTATGGGTCTGTTCAAATGTCATTATTTTTCACAAATGTGAAGACAGTGAGAAAGAAATTGCAGCATGCATTATTTTATCTCGCATGTGGAACACATACATCCATAGAAGTCAATGGATCCACAAAAAAATGGAGGGCACATGCATGACATCTGTACGCAGATTGTTTTTTCTAAAATGTTGCTAGGCAACCAACTGCGCAGGGCAAGGAGCAGATCAGATTAAAAAGCCAAGTCACAATTAGTTCCCTTAGAAAGGTTGCAGTACATTTTAGGTGCATCCTCAAAATTAAAGGAAACTTTTTGTGATATATACATGCAACATCCCCCACCAGAGCCTAGCCTTTCTTTGGTGGTTGTAGACAGCTGGGGCCAAGAATACCAGAGTTGCTGGCTTAAGCATCCTTGGTCATACTATTGTCATGGTGCTTGGTATTGGGATCGAAGGACGGGCCTACAGCCTTGCAGGTCTCCAGCAGGTGGTGTGTGCAATAAAAGTTGAGGGAGAGTCTGTTGAAGGAGGTTTATTCCTCATGCAACCCCTGAGGTTTATATAGGAATCTCTGGGTGATGTAGTTTGGGGAATCTCTGGGTGATGTAGTTTGGGGAGCCCATGATGGTGAAGCAGCTGGATCCAGGGATCACAATGAGGCACGTTGTGCAAATCAACTTACAGTTCTTTATTCAAACTCGAACAGCAGGCAATGGCCTAACATCAACAGCAGGAGCTTCAGCAGGCTGGAAAAGTGGTAGGAGATAGCTGTGATAGCGTAGGATTTAAGATATCCTCTTTTAGTGTGCGTTGGCTGTGTTTCTAATCAATAAGCATGCAAAGAATGACTCAGACAAATTGCTGATGCAAGATTTGCTAATGCTGTTACCCAGAGCAAAAATCATCACTGCACAAGCTTTATTTGGTTTCACAAAACTATATAGAAAAACAAGAGAGAAACAGAAGAGGTAGGAGAGTTCCCAGCTTATGAAGTCTCTTGATTAGAGAACTTCCCTACTGTCCCACATTGGCATCAGGATAATGCATTTTTGAAATTCTTTAGCCTTGATGTTTTGGTAATGGTCCACGGATGCCAGCGCCATCTTAAAATGTATTCTCTGTTGCAATGCTAGTAGAAATGACAGGATTTTATCTATCAGCAAGGTTTACCTTAACAGCTGGTCCACAGGAAGGGTTGCTCACAGCCTGGTAATAGCTTCAGGCTGGGCTGGGTAAGATGGAGCCAAGTCCGGAGATTGGATCTCTACTCTATCCTAGTCTCCTGACTGGCTATAGGTGTCAGGCAGCTGACCTGAGACACATCTGCTTCCTGGTAGTGTGGCTGCATACTGGATTTGCTTCTCACTCTGCTGACTAAGATCCAAGACAAGGACCTCTCTAGGTCTGATTTGACTGACTTTGAGCCTTTGACTCATATACTTCCACCCAAAGGGGGTTTTATACTGTCCTATGAGTTGGCAGCATTGTCCAACCAGTTTCCAGCTTGCTTTACAATAGTACAAAGGATATTATTAGTTGTTAACATTCCGCATATGAACTCTTGCTTTACCAGTCAGTGGTTTCCAGCTGCAATTACTAAGTTCTCCACTTTTGGAGATCTCCCAAAGAGATGGACAGTCTCCCTAGGCAGCTCCTAACATGGAGAGGGCACTATTCTCAACAACTACCTACCCTATGCGTCAGCAGGGCTGTTGCATTTATTATTATATTATGTCAAGAAAAAAAAGAGAAAAGTATTGCCAGCATTTCTTGCACTGCTTAGGTGATTTGGATTGTGGTAATAGGTTGAATATTCAGATCATAAAGTAAGCAAAAACAAGCCAGTAGCTATATTTGAATTAAACACATGTTAGTAGAGAAACTCCATAGAGAAATTTGAGTTGCTACTACTGTGTTCCAGAAAGAATGAAAAATAGCTGGTCGGACCAATTTGGGTGATGTGTTAGTATGTATTTGTTGTTAAAATGCTAGACTTAATGTACTCTTTCACTATACTCTTGGTGCTGTGAATTGCAATTCTTACCGCTTTCTGCACCAAGTGATGGAGGTGCTAAATGGTGCAGAGAGGTCTCAGTTCAGAATTACAATTATTTATTGCATTACAGATACTTTAGCAAAATAAAGATGTACTATAATATTTATCAATTATAGAACATAATTATTAAATATAATTAAATTTCACTTTAACCTTTTGAGGACCAAATTTTTGCATTTCCGTTATTCACTCCTCTGCTTCCACAAGCCATATCTTATTGATTTTTCCATTGTCAAACCTATATGAGTTATATTTTTTGTGCCGGACAAATTGTATTTCCCGCCATTAAATTTTCTGTGGCATGTAATGGGATACCTTAAAAAACATGAACACACTTACACCATTTTCTTATGAACTTTGTTTTTTTACAGCTTCCACTGTAAGATCTAAATGACCCTTTAGTCTTTGGGTCAGTATGATCACTGAGATATCTGAGATCCCAAATACATTGATACATTTGTATTTATACCATTTTGTAAGATATTGCCATTAGATCACTTTTACAATTTTTTAGGCAAAATGGCAAAAAAGCATCCATTTGAAAATTTGACCCTTTTTTCTGCTACAGTGTTTATTAAATAGAATAGTTGTATTTATATTTTAAAATAGGGATACCATTTATATGTGTTTTGTAGGCAGATTGCTGCAATAGACACTGCAAAATGACAGGCCTGTGACCCTCAGACAGGCTCAAGGCTGTCATGGCACACAAAAGCCACCCTCTAATGGCATCAGTGGGTCACCAATTGGCATAATCTAACAGGTTAACTGCCACAATCAGGGTAACTTGACTAGACAAGAAGGACTTAAAGGGGTGTTCCCACGAAGACAAGGTTCTTACATGTACTCAGCACATCAAAATAACACATTATACTATACTAATAATTAACTGTTAACAAAAATGCAGCATTTCACAGATATAGCTCCAACCTGTCTCTATCAGTCTACTGTACACAATTTTAGTTGCCCCTAGATCAGACCCTGTAACTTCAGACTTAGGGTCAGGTGCTTGACACATAGAAACAATAGTAACCGCACACCACATATGGGTGGTGCTCAAAGTAGGATTCTCAATCCGTCCATAATCCAAATAGAGAACATGGCACACACCAAACTGGATTTTTTTATGATATTGCTCTGCCTCACCACTCTCCTACCTACTACTGCAGACAGTGCCAGATCATACTTGACAAAGGTCGTGATGACCGAAACGTCATAAATGTCAGTGAGATGTAGCAGAGTATAACAGTGTAATGGTCAGCCTCTGTGAAATCTTCTCATGCATCTGTCTCATCTGATCTGTCTCATCTCTCCTTCTATGTGTCAGTGTGTTAGTACAATGTCAGAAGCCAGATGAAAGTGTATATATACCTGGTACTCTTATAATGTAACAACATTGTAACCCCACAAAACTAGGTGGCTCATAATGTGTCTGCTTGGAAAGGCCCCGCCCACACCCTGGGATTTTGCACTGAGCACCATAGAGAGTGATAGGAGCTAAAACAGCAATAAAAAACTGAGTAAAATTGTAAAGTAAGGGGTTAAAATGACCCCTTTTAACCCCTTCCCACTCTGCGTCCGATAATGCAAAAGCTAAAATGTTATAACCTACAAAAGGGGCCAATGAGGAAACCAAAATCCTGGCAGCTGCAGGGCGCTTCCTCCCTTCTGCTCCTCGCTGTGCCTCCATAAAACAAGAAACAACCACATTTTGGGGGACTCTGTACTCGGGAGAAATGATAGAACAAATTGTATGGTGGGTTTTCTCTTTTTATCTTTTGGAAATGTGTAAATTTTAGGGCTAAATGAACGTATAACCGTCGCAATTTGACCTAAATTTCACCTCCATTTTGATTCAATTACTATGAAGATCTCAAGGTGTTAACAATCTTCGTAAAAGCTGTTTCTGATAGCTTGAGGGGTGCAGATTTGAAAATGGGTTGATTATATAGGGGGTTTTGATGATAAATATGTAAAATTTCATTCAAAACTGTATTTATTCCCAAAATAGTAAATTCTGAAAATCCGGAAAAGCGATATTCGACTTGTAAGCCACGTGACATCAAAATAAATTATCCAGACATTTCAAAAATTATGAAAATGTAAAGTAGACAAATGGGAAATGTTATTCAGCAATTTTTTAGGTGGTAAATCTATCTGCCTGAAAACGTAATGATTTAAAATTTTCAAAAATGGCAAATTTTTCAATAAATTCGACATTTTTACTTTTTTTTTTTGGTAAATAAACACAAAACTTAGCAGCCAAAATTTACCACTATAATGAAGTACAACAAGTGGGTAAAAAACTATTTCAGAATTGTTTAGATAATTAACAGTGTTCAAAAGTTATAACCATATGAAGCGATGCATGTCAGAATCCGAAAAATCGGGCTGAGCCTTAAGCTGCAAAATGTCTGTGTCCTTAAGGGGTTAAAAGTTAAATATTTTGAATAGGCATAAAAAAATCATCATTTAAACTAATGGGAGAACAGCAGTTTGTAAATTCTTTATTATTCATCAGAAGAGTTGACAGCAATAGTTTAGTTGCTTGATCCAAAACAGCAAAAGAAAATGTCAAGGAAATACTTAGTTACTACCAAGAGGGGGAAGTTGAAGGGAACCAGTCAGTAGAAATTGACCTAATAAACCACCACCAGTATGTTGTTAAGAGCTGAACACCTTCCAGATAATGTTTCTTTCATGACCCAGTGTGGTGGCATCATGTCTATGCAACATAGATACGTGAAAAGTCAGGCCCTGCCTGGTGTTACGCTGCTTGACAATAATTGCTTGCCAATTGCTGATGACAGGTTCCCTTTAACTATTTCCCTGATTGTAAAATATTCCAGCAGCAACTAGTGAAGAATTATACTTTAACAAGATTCTGTGTCATAGTAGGAGCCACAGTCAGGGGGTCACCAGAAATCAGAAAAAAATAAACAGAAATAATAACAAATGATTTCCTATGAAAATGTGTAAGAAACGTGACTTTTTACCCAACTCTGGATTTTTTTCCGTCCTAAAAAGGGTATTTCAACATCAGGGTTTGAAACTCAACAAAATTCCTCTTATTTTAGAGTTTGGTCCATCTCAGTATAGCTCTAACATATAAAATATTACTTCTAGAATTCTCTCTCAATAGAACTTAACGGCGGCCTATGATACGGACATACAATTTGCGGCCATCATAGAAGTCTATGGCACCCAATCACAGGTGGACGGCCATGCTGCAAAGTATAGGACATGTCCTATATTTTGCAATGGCTGCTGAGCTTTCAATGGAGAGGGGTAAGGTGAAGGACGTTCACTTACCCTTCCTTTTCCTCCCTGCCCATTATGATGAGGATATGGCGGTTTGCTAGGGGCTTTAATCTTAATAATCACCAATTTACCTTATGAACTGCAAAGTAAGACTCACAGGCTGGAAAGGGAGCGTCACTTCAGAGGCACCTAACTTCTGCTATATAACTCCTAGGACAATGCCTCCATTTCATTTGATAGATGAGTATCTCAGCTTTCAGAATACATCCAGCAATGTATGATGGAGAAATCAAGAGGCAGGCATTTAATGGGGTTGCCCCCATTATATAAGTGTATTTCTTTGTGTAATGAAAAAGCTATACAACTTTTAATATACTTTCTGTATCAGTTCCATCCAGTTTTCTATATTCCTGCTTGCTGACATTTATCAGGAAGCTACATTGTTTACTTCACGGTGGGAAAAAAAAACTATCCCTGGTCATGTGCATGGCTCATTATATCACACAGCTCTGATTACTCTCTGATATACTAAACCATGCTCTTCTGTCACATGGCTATGGGCAGAACCACAGGAGTCTGTTCACTAGCCTGGATGCAGGGGCAGGCTTGGATGTAGTTGTGTCCAATGCTGGAAGCTGCAGCTTTTAATCCTGAGTATCTTCAATATCAGCCATGAAGGTGGACTGATAATCTGTAGCTCTGTAGTGAGAGCTGAGGCCTAGGAAGCTTGTAGTAAGAGCTTGTGCTCTAAGAGATGATGCTCCCCTGTCGGATTATTATCATTATTAATAAGCCTAATTAATCATTTAATAATTAATTCTTATTAATTATTATTATTATTATTAATAATAATAATAATAATAATATTGTAAAGGCTTGATTTATATAGCTTCATCATATTCCATATAACATTGCAGAGTAATAACATTGTCATATAAAATTATTATTGATAATATCCAAACATAACAGACAATCTATCATATACAGCCAGGCTATACACTATAACTGTACCTGCTCAGAAAAGACAAACCTGGAAAAACACCTCCTGGAGCTCAGGTTTGAATCTCTACAGTTGGGCTATAAACCAAAAGTGGCTGACAATCAGATAAAAAAAAAGCAGCAGCCATGAACAAAGACCATTTACGCACATATAAGGAGACCCAAAAGGAAGCCAGAGTCCTCATAAAAGAAATATTCCAAGTCCCTCCTTTCCTGTCCTTTTGGCAACAACCAACCCTGAAAGAGCTTGTGAGGAGTGCCCTGAGACCTCCATCAGAAAATGGTACCTCACCCTTCCTGCCAGCACAATCCCACATGTGACCATGTACCTGTACCTCAATCACAGCAGGTTCATGAGATCAAGGATATGTTTTTCTGCAGGTCTTCTAATGTGACAAAAACCAAAAAACAAAAGAGTTTTAAATGTATAAAATGTAATTCACTTTATTCAACATGATACATACACAATATAAACACCACTTTCAAAAGGGATTCCTGAAAGTAGGAAACATGAGGGGAATAGGCAGTGTCCCAGATGGATGTGGGACAGACACAGAGAACCCTTGGCCCCCCTATCCTACTACCACCTCACCAATAGTGCCAAAAGGAGACGTAAACGAAGAAGTATTATGTCCAAGAAGTGGGACAAATTTATAGGGCAGTGGACCTAAGTATTACTATCAAAAACTGGTCAACCGGAGGTACCATCCGGCACTAATAATCCACGTCAATAGACAGGTCACACTTACCCAAGGGCATGGTGTATAAGGCACGGAGGCAGTCAAGGGGAGGGCCAGCAGGAACACCCCGACGCGCGTTTCGCACAGATGCTTCGTCCTGACGAGGACCTCCTGACGAAGTATCTGTGACGAAGTATCTGAAATGTGGAAAAATTAAATTAAAAAAACGCATGTGCGTCACGTTCTTGTGGGCTCAGTTTTTACGTCTTTGAGTGTGCGCTCCAAATAACACCTCAACTTTATTCTTTGGTTTGGTTCGATCGCGGTGATACCAAATTTATATAGGTTTTATTGTGTTTTAATACATTTTCAAAAATTAAACGAATGTGTACAAAAAAGAAAAAAAAATTTTTGCCATCTTCTGAAGCTAATAACTTTTTCATACTTTGCGCACGGAGCTGTGTGAGGTGTCATTATTTGCAAAATGAGCCGAAGTTTGCATTGCTACCATTTTGAGGTCTGTGTGACATATTGATCATTTTTTATTCCATTTTTTTATGTGATGTAAAAAGGTGTAAAAGTCGCATTTTGGATATTTGGGCACCATTTCCTGTCTCGGAGGTCACCGGCGGCCGTAACCGTTTTTATATTTTGATAGATCGGGCGTTTTGGGATGCGGCAATACCTAATGTGTCTGTAATTTTTACTGTTTATTATGTTTTATATCAGTTCTAAGGAAAGGGGGGTGATTTGAATTTTTAATATTTTATTAATTTTTTTTATTTTTTAAACTTTTTTTTTTCCACTTTTTTTTAGACCATCTAGGGTACATTAACTCTAGATGGTCAGATCGTTCCTACCATATACTGCAATACTTCTGTATCTCAGTATATGGTATTTCTGCACACTATACATTACAGGCTCATTGTAATGGATATGCAGAAGCCATGTATCCTCGGGTCAAACGAAGACCCGAGGCTACCATGGCAACTGATCGCCGCCCCCCTGATGACGTTAGGGGGCGCGGCGATCGTAACAAAGATGGCGGCGCCCGCACGCCGCTGTCTTTTAAATGCCGCCGGCGACGGAGGGGTTAATAGCCGCGATCGGTGCAAGCACCGACCACGGTTATTAGCGGTGGGGGTTTTCTGCAATATGCAAAAACCCCCACCTTTGTATGAAGAGGACTCAGCCCGTGAGCCCTCTTCATACACTCCTTATTCCTCTGCGCCGTAGAGCTACCCATTTTTACGTTTTGTTGTCTCTGCAATCTTCATATAAAGCGTCACATTATCAGATCGACCTGAGGCATACACATCACTAGGACATCCTTATAGTCCACTAGAGGTGGGTTGTCCCCATTATGTGGGAGTGCGACACACTAAAGGTGTCACTCGACCCCCATGGGGTACACCCCTACATTGATACCTTGATCGCCTGATCTAGGCGGCATAGGTATGCTTTGACCCTCAATATTTGTGGACCACTTCATTTTGGGTAAAAAATTTTTGTCCCAGCAGCTTATTATGTTGTTCAATTTTCTGTGATGTGGTGAGCCTCTTTCTGACTATTTTTCCACCTAGTTCGAGTATTTCTCCCTTAGAGGGGCTATGTAGGGATCGTTTCCCTCTTTCAATATGGCGCTGGTTTAAAACATGATATGATGAGCGCATGCGCCAGAAAGTTGTTTCCACTTACCTTTTGTAATATGGCGGAGCCCAATACCTTCTCCTCTATACGCATGCGTGACATGCGCAGTGGCAGTACAGTGTTTCCTTTCCCTAGTCCGGTCATGCGCATTACCTTACTGGAGACGCCGCGTGCATCCTGCGCGACGAGGGGACAGAATCACACAGGTGATTTTAAGCATTAATTTTTAGAATATCACATTTTTTGATGCACTGTAAGAATTTTCATGTATTGTATGCTTTATATCTATTAAAATCTGATGAGTAACACAATAATCACATGTTGATATATTTATTACTGGGATTGTTAACTTTGTACAAATTTGTTGATGATCTGTAAACATTACTTTGCCTTTAATGGGCGTATGTGAAACGTCACTGTGTTGTAACTATTTAAACACTTGCTGAACACCTGTTACATTGCTTGACAAAGGCTGATTAACAGCTGAAATGTAGCTAGAGATGGAATAAACCTCACATTTTTTCCACGATTCCTTGGAGTGCTGCCACTTTTTTGCGTCTATATATATATACACTCACCGGCCACTTTATTAGGTACACCATGCTAGTAACGGGTTGCCTCCCCCTTTTGCCTTCAGAACTGCCTCAATTCTTCGTGCCATAGATTCAACAAGGTTATGCAGAAGCCATGTATCCTCGGGTCAAACGAAGACCCGAGACTACCATGCCTACCGATCGCCGCCCCCGATGACGTTAGGGGGCGCGGCGATCGTAACAAAGATGGCGGCGCCCGCACGCCGCTGTCTTTTAAATGCCGCCGGCGAGGGAGGGGTTAATAGCCGTGATCGGTGCAAGCACCGACCACGGTTATTAGCGGTGGGGGTTTTCTGCAATATGCAAAAAACCCCACCTTTGTATGAAGAGGACTCAGCCCGTGAGCCCTCTTCATACACTCCTTATTCCTCTGCGCCGTAGAGCTACCCATTTTTACGTTTTGTTGTCTCTGCAATCTTCATATAAAGTGTCACATTATCAGATCGACCTGAGGCATACACGTCACTAGGACATCCAGTGGCGTAACTAGGAGAGGCTGGGCCCCACAGCAGATTTCTGCATGGGGCCCCCCTTCACCTTAAAAAATATATATATATATATATATATTTGTAAAATCACACACATTTATATACTTATACACACGCATAAAGTTTTACTCTCATACACACATGAGAGGACCTGTCACCACTAAAAGCTGCTTACTAAAGTAACATAGAAATCATACATATAGTATATATACACACCATACATCATATACACACGCATCTACGGCATATACAAACACACATACAGTATTTACACATCATACATCATTTACACACAGATACAGACACACATATAGTATATACACCTC